>NW_006800841.1:2829-64478 GCF_000485575.1 Poecilia formosa | reverse complement strand
TTTGATTTAGGAGCCCCTTTTGTTGCTAAAAACATCAGCACCTCCAACAAATGTGTTGGATTTAATCTGAGAGAGGGGGAGTAGTTTGATTAGCTAACCTAAAAAGCAATCAGTTATAATTGCAGTTTACTAAATTGTATTTGTGAACAAACAGAGCTCAAACTTAAAGATTAAACTCACAGCATCAGATTGTAGCTAGGGTAACAAAAGAATCCAACTATGAATATTGTTCTTTGAACTTTTACAAAGTAAACTTGTCAAGCTCCTTAAAATCTTACATTTAAATGTTAAACAATTTAAAATCTTTTAATTTGTGTATGCTGAAATTGAATCAAATTTAGCAGCATTGATCATCTCAATAAACAAGTGTTACATTCATGTATCTGTTGTCTGTGTTAAAATATTAGCATATATGGGGCCCCTGAAGCCCTGGGGGGCCTGATGGAGCTACTGACTTAATTTGGATTAAACAAAAGTGCAAAAAATTTATATTAATTTTAATTGTATATTTTGATTAGTTTTTTTTTTTTTTAGACTAGTTTAAGTAGTGTTTCACTGGCGATGTTTTGCCGTAACATATAATATTTTTAAATTTCCTGTCCCCTTAACATCTTTTAATACAAAAACACGGTGAACCGCCTCGGCAGCCCGACCACCAGGCTTAGCAAGTTTTCTGGGGAAAACCTGTTTATATATTTAACTTGTACCTGTATCTCTTACCACACTTAACAGATGAGTCGGTCAGCAGCAGCTCTAACCCCCGATACCAGCATAACCCCTTCCCCCTGTCCCAGTGAAAAAGGTGAGCAACACTGTGTTCAATGACAAGCTAGTTAGCATCATTCCAGAGGAGATTGATCTTTTCACAGATTATTTGTTCTGTTTCATAGCAAACTGTCATGACATGGTGACAGCTTTAACAAATATGGAAAAAACAAAAAAAACAAAAAAAAACAAATAAAAAAAACTTTTTTTCTTTTTTAATCAAGTTATATTCTGCAGCTTGAACAAAATGCAACGACATAGCATTTTTTGAGAAGTCTGGATTGCTTCATGTATATTTTGCACATTGCCTGTGACTGTTGCTGCTAGGGAGAGACATTACAATGAGCAAAAACTAAAAAAAATATAAGCCACCTATTTGCATACAATATGTAAACTGTTGCATGTAAAATTCACTAGTGAATATTGTGCTAGTATCAGTATTGGACCAACAAAAGCAAGGCAGTTGCAAGCCTTTGAAATTGTGACGCTTTATATGGGTCAGACAGACTCAATTGTAACAAGCAGCTGTAACAGAAGGGGAGGCAATTTAATTTTTTGTCATTGGGTCCAAGATTTTACGGTGCCCCTGCGCGCATC
This sequence comes from Poecilia formosa, assembly GCF_000485575.1. Lineage (NCBI taxonomy): Eukaryota > Metazoa > Chordata > Actinopteri > Cyprinodontiformes > Poeciliidae > Poecilia > Poecilia formosa. The sequence goes on along the minus strand of NW_006800841.1, from coordinate 63,116 downwards.
ATTAGGCTGTTTTGTCGCTGTTGCACAAAAACAGCCTAAATCTAGAACTCACAAATGCTGGCCATACGCGCATGGTTCACAAAAACAGCATCTGTAAATTGCTGTTTTATACTAAATGATAAGGGAAAGCAAAGTCTACCTCTATGATCCGTAGCAGGGCTGTAGCCATACACTAATCTCACGATACAATGCTATACGCGATATTCTGCTCACAATACTATATCACAATATTCAGAAAACTATATGATTCAATACATTTGAATCATATGTATTGAATGAACTTTTAGATTTTAGAGGGACAGATTTTATTGGTGACAGACTTGGATTGAACTAATTGAACTGATAGTGTAATGCTGGTGCAATAAATGTTTTTTTTATACATTTGCTTTGTTTAAATGTCAATTGTGTGGCTTTGTGTATTTGGCTATGCATAAAAGGAACCTTTCTTGTCTTATTCACTTATATTAGATAATGTAATTTATCTATTTCATTTCATTAATTAATTGTAAATAGTTGTGTCATTACATGTCATTTTTAATGTACATGTGCAACTGGGTAAAAAATGTCATATGTGATAGCTGTCATTTAATTCATGTGGATTTGACATAAAACTCAAAGTAGGATTTAATGTATCAATACTTGCAGATGAAAAATTGATACTTTGAGGGAAAAAAAAAAAAAAAAAAATCAATAAATATTGATAAAATTACACCGCCCTATCATTCAGCAATCTTGACATTTTGCTTCAACTAGTCCGCTTCCTCTATCCTTTTTTTTGCATGCGACAGGAATACAGAATGTTTGAAATTATGTCAGGAATTATATATATACACACACTGAGATTTTGCACTAAATAACTACAAGACTGACAAATGGCTAAAAATGTCTGGATGTAAACAGCAATGCCAGCTGCGTACAAACTGGGGATGCAGGGAGGGAGGGATTACATTTAAGCATGGATTCATTTTTAAATTTAATAAATGTAACACTTTAATGTCTCCACTTTTAAATTCTACCTTGCAAAGCAGACTGGTGTAGATCACAAAGATTCTTCGCACATCCATTGTCTAAAGCAGAAATCATCATGAATACTTGTTCTGACTTGAAAATCGATTTTGAATTGAATCATGGCCCCATAAATCAGAATTGAATCACTCAATTCCCACTGCTACTAACTGTCTCTTCACGTCAAAAACCTGACATGAGTGTAAAGAGACATTTTCTTCTGATTTTAATTTTCCTCAACAGACTTCCTGTTAAGCCGAGAACAGAATTTAAAAGTCTCTAATCACATATATCTTTCCCGAATGGTAGAGATCTGACTGTTCCATGTGTTACAGACAGAGCACTTTGCTCTTAGACTGTGGGTTTACTCATGGTTCGTAGAGTTTCAGGAATAAACTGGAATTCATGCGACTGACTCTAGATGTGTCTAACGCTGGATTGAACAAAATATACAATATGAATTGGATACATTTCTTCAAAAAGTTGCTTGGCAAAATTATCAGGCATGAAATAGAGCGATATAGATAAATCTAATTAAACTGAAACTTCCATGTGTTGTGTCAATAGAGCCATAGTCCTGAATCTGATCACATCCCATGTGACAAATTTATCACATTACAGATAAATTAGCCGTTAGGTATAGTAATAGATATTCACCTCTGTTCAATGCCCAGATGTGCGTTGATGGAGGCATAGCGTGCAGTCCCTGTCAGGTTCTTGTCTTCTCTGTAGGGGATGTGTTGTCGTGTTCGATTGTCTCTGTACTTCTTTGCCAAACCAAAGTCAATAAGGAATAACTGAAAGAGAGAGAATACAGTCTTTAGTCACCGAGGACTCAAGTAGCACTAATATGAAAGTTAACACATTAAAAATGGACGAGTGAAAACATTTTATAATTCAGATCTTTCACAGATAATGACTGTCACCAGCCCCTTGTATTATACTTTCCTTTGTCCAGAGGGAGTGGGCCATCAGATCACTGAGAAACAATTGTTGGAATGTGTTGAAGTTTTAAAAGCACGTTTGTCCGTGACGCATGTAATGCGCAAGTTCAATGCTATGAAGCTTACTGGAAATTGCCAGAACTATAAACAATTGTCCTCCACTGTGAAGAGAGAAGAGCCGAGCGAATTGGCTGTTGATGTTAATTTAATCATTGGAAGTGGAGCAAACACAAACTGAACGGCTTCGTTCATTTCCCTTGCTGCTAGCTAAAACTACAGGCACACTAGAATTCTAAAACGGCTCAGAAAATCAACGTCATTGTTCAGCATTTCTTCTGTTCACTGATTAACCTGGTAAAAATTCTACCGGAGAAATCCAAGTCAAAGGGAGACAGCCCAGACTGTGCTGTAAAAGATACCATTATATTTAAAATTAATTGATTTCAGTTACCTCCGTAATGTACTCCATAAGTAAAGTTTAAAACATCTGCACACCTGCACTATGTGGTCAGGTGTGTGTAACCTGTCAAAATGGCCTTCAGATTTTACCACCACCGTTCAAAAAGACTGATCAAGGACAGATACTATTTGGTTAATGCAACACATATCAAGTTTTACTTCAAGTTGACATCAATTGGTTGTGTTGGACTGGAATCTGACAATGTCAAAAGGCTCAGTCTGTTGACACTGTTATAGGTCATAGATCAGGCAATAAGTCTGATCTATGCTATTTTTCGCTCCTAGACTTGACTGCTTTGCTGAGCACAGAGGGCAGTCAGCTTGTTTTTGTCTACCTTGTCTCCAAATTACTGACACCTCCTGCCACCCAACTTCTTTTTGGAGGATCAGAAAATAACTTACTGATGTATTACCACAACCACCTGGTTGGAAGTGTGGTTTAGCGTTTGAGTTACACCGCAGTCCAGCCCAGAAAAAAAACAAACAGAAAACTGGTATCGGTTTGGAGTATGGGCTTGCTTTTACAAGTATGTGTACTTGATGCTGGTATAAGAACATCACTACCAGAAACAATCATTTTTTAAAACATGTTGCAGAGTGGGCAAAGTTCAGAAAACTGATTTCACATTTCCCTGTACAAGACCTAATTAAACATTGCTCCAACGCTTGGAAAACATTTATACACCAACTAGTATAAAATAAAATGCAGAATATACAAATTCATGTTTGAATACACAATGCAACCAGTTTTGAGGCCTCCTTCAGGGTTGTGTTAAATCAAGATGTAAACATCTTGATTTAACACAAATCAAGAAACAAAATTTGGGTTAAAATGGAGCAATTCCAAAGACTGTTTTTAGAGACAAAAGGTATTTTGGCCAAAGATAAGGACTGGTTCAATCGCTATAGGTTTGTTTTGAAACTATACCCTGAACTGTTGGGTACAATATAATGAGGAGTTGTGCACTGTGGAGTTAGCAACACTTACAACTCAAAGAGCCATTTTTTGCCAGCTGAAAACTATTATTGACCATTATTGTCATTGTTTGTGGAAAACACTACTATGCATGAAAACACAAAAATTACCTCTATATTTTAAAATATTGTTAAGTTCATAAGCATTTTGGCAAAAGTTAAGAGTTCAGAGCTGCAGATTGAAGATTCCTGGCCTACACCCATTCTGCGACTGAAAACAGGTTTACATAGTAAGAGTAATTTCACAGGGACAAGAGCTCTGCCCTTTTCTGTACAACATCATTTAAAAGGCCAACATTTAAGAGTAACTTTAATGCGAACCAGTTAACTAGTTTAAATGAAGACATCGACGTGGACCGCGTACATTATAAAAAGCACTAGATCAATGGTTGGCAAACGTTTTTGTTAACAAGAGGCATTTTCATTAAGTTTCAGTTAAGTTTCATAGCACTGAAACAGCACTTATGAAAGTTGAAAATTACAAATGATATGTCTTGAGGACATTAAAATCTGGATGACACTAAACTTTCTTCTTTAAAATTTTGGCAAGACGGAAGTTATTTCTGGACCAGAATCTATGAAAAAGAAGCCACTTAGTCGATCATCTGATCTGGATGGCATTAAATTGGCCTCCGATAATAAAGAAACTCTTATTTTTGATTAGGACATGTCATCTCTTACTAAACAAGTTTAAAATATTTTCTTCTTTCACGCATCTACGGAATATTGCAGAAAACAGACATATTCTATCCATGGGTCAGGCTGAAAAACTAGTCAATGTTACTGTAAGTCCACAAAACACAGTTAAAAGTCGTCAGCTGATCCAAAACACTGCAGCAAGAGTTTTGACAAAAATTAAATAAATCATATTTCTCCTGTTTTGTCTTCCCTTCACAGGCTCCTTGTCAAATACAGAATAGAATTTAAGATTACCCTTCTCGCATATAAATCCCTTCATCAAGCTTCATCATACATCAGACTGATCCATATGTTCCTAGCAAGCATATGGATCTGGAGGCTACTGGAGGACAAACTGAGCACTTTTTCTCATCGTCTTCTACTACTACTCTCCATCCAACATGCATCACTTGCTGTTATTTCAACTGTTAACTTTTTGTTTTCTTTCTATAGAAGCTACATCTGGTCTAGCTGAAATAATGCAGCCATCAACTCATCTTTCTTCCTCTTCCGTTATTAACGGATAAACTGATGTAGGATTATTTCTGATGTTCATCAGTTTCTTCTTGTGCATTCTGCTCTGTCTTCTCAAACGCCAAGTCAACAGTGGCAGATGGCCATTTGTACTGAAGCAGGTTCTGGTTCTGCTGGAGGTTTCTTCCTGTTAAAGAGTTTTTCCTCTCCACTGACACTACATGCATGCTCGGTATGAGGGATTGCTGGAAAGTCAACGACAATGCAAGCCATTATCACAATGTGATCGTCCAGGAGGAGTGATTGCTGCAAGCCAATGACTTAATGCATTCTGCTGGGTTACATAGAGACCTTTTAATCTACTTTGAATAATTAATTGAGCATAGTGTATTGTTTGATAACTAGGATCAATTGTAATGTATGCGTGAATGAATTTAATTTTTTTATAAAGTGATTTGAGATACTAATCATGAAATGGTGCTATATAAATAAACTGAATTGAATGACAAAAATACAAAACATGCACAAAAACATTGCTGAATTATTGCACAGGTTTCTAGTGTGTCTGCATAAGCTGTGGATGCACATCATGGGGAGGAAATCCATACTTTCTTCAAGAATTAACAGTCAGCAAATCACCTGGTACACTTCAAAAATATTTTCATAACTTTTTGTCACCATCTTGTTTCTCACCAGAGCGCTCATCTTTCCTGGAGAAAGCACATTTACCGGCCACTTTATTAGGTACACCTATCCAATTGCTCATTAAGGCAAAAGTCGAATCAGCCAATCATGTAGCAGCCTCCACGACCTGCAACGAGGAGCGATAGGGGATGCATGTCTGGTTGTGGAGGCTTTCACATTTGCTAAGTGTGCATCCAATACCCTGAACAACATTACTTGGTTGAGCCAAGTCCTTTCCTCCAAGAGCCAATCAATGTGAACCTGACCAGATCTCATCTGATCTCTCATCGCTGATGTCAGAAGCATATCAGCTCTGTCACACTGATTTTGCATGTGTCAGCAGTTTCCCTAAAAAACAACACCAGACAAACTTCAGGGCACCAGCAAGGAACGGAGCTTTAAAAACATGGTAGTGGCAGGATGAAGTTGCTGAGAATCTCCCCTTTTGTATGCTCAAACCTTATTTTTGTGACTGTAACAGTAACACTTAACTGGAGAAAATGTTTTACATTCACTTTTATTTTTCAGTTTCAAAGGGAATGTATTGGCTATTACAGACTAGCAGAACACCTCTGCTAGTCTGTAATTGCAACTTCTTTAATTTGTTTTATCTGTCAGGTTTCCCCCAGAAAACTTGCTAAGCCCAGCGGTAGGGCGCTAGGACAGTCATCCAGCACCCTATGGTTGAGTTAAAAAATGTTTGCACGTTGTGCTTTACCCCTGCAATTTAATGACGGGAAGTGGAAAAAACCACAACAAAAGAGGTATGAGGTATTTATGCATTAGTGGAAGACATTAACAATAACTGAACACCAACTCTGAAGTCTTTTGAAAAAGGCAAACAAAAAATACAATTAAAATAACTATTCTTTGGAACTTTGGTTTCATCCTAATTAAAGTTCCAATTTTGTGATCCTTGATTCGTGACTTGTCACCTTTATCTGAAGTTGTTAGTGTGTAGACCAGTAAAGACAGGCAGTGGCTGCAGAATTCCACTGCCTCAATAAAAGACACCCGAACTCATTGTGCTTCCAACTCTTTAACCCACCTGTGTTACCAACTTAACACACTGCTACTGGTGTATTGAAAAAAATAGACAAAAAATAAACACTTCTTAGCCTGGTGGGAACGCAAGTAAAACCTGGTGGCCCACCCAGCCTACAATACACTGGGGGAAATCTTGCATTTGAAGTCAGCTGTGCAGGGCTTTAAAGAACAGGGTGTTCTATTCAGTTTCATTAGTCCTATTACATACTCCAGTATCTTTTTTTTAGTTTTTATCAGATGGTTCTAGTGGCCTTTATTTGATAGTGAATTGACAGGAAGGTGGGTAATGAGAGAGGGGTCTTGCATGTCTTACATATATGAAAGGTCAACAGGCCCGGACTCGAACCTGTGACGTCCACGTTGCAGATTAAGGCCTCTATATGTGGATTCTGCTCTACCCCTGCGCCACCACAGCACCCCCTGTAGTTCAAGTTTAAAGATATATACAAGTGCTCTTATTTGGCTGACAAAGAATGGACCTGTAGCATGTGTGGACTGTGAAACAGTCTCCGCTTTCTGACATAATAAGAATCTGTGTAATAGTTTTTCCACCCTAAGTACTCTGATTTTGCTGACACTGCAAAGAACACTGCAAATCAGCTGGGGGAGGCTTTTGTTTAGCTGCAGCTGAAAATAGACAGCTCTACATTAGAAGGGGAAGGGTTTAGCTTAGGGATGCACCAATACATTTTCTCACTTTCAATGCAGATATGTGAGGATTAGTGTCAGCTGATGCCAATTTGATACAAAACAACACTTCTGAATCGTCTTAAAACCTTTTTGTTAGACAAATCTAGTGAATTACAATTTTATTTTGTTAACTCTGCACCAATACAGCACACTTAACTACACCAATAGCTTCTACAGCTTGGTCAAACGTGCAAAAACATGCATGCACTTAAATTGTTCAGTCAGTGCAATTAGGACTATAACGGTCACTGTAATAAAGGAAAAAAATGATAAGAATAATAGATTGCCTACCTTGCAGGGTTTTTACATCAGTGTATTATAGGCGGGCTGCCCAACTTTACTGGCCCTCTTCACCAAACTAAGCATTGCTTGTTTGTTTTAAATATGTTTTTACACATCTGTAAAAGTGATAACAACAACGGGTTTGTCGTTGCGTTGAGCTAGGTGTGAGCATCTGGTTGTGCACCTCTTAACTTGTCAAGTGTAAAAGCCACACAGCTCAGCCCACGCATATCCTTGAGAGCAAAGAATATTGTGTGACATCTGCGTTTAAATATCCCACTTACTCAATACATGTCCTGGCACGCTTTTGGCTCCAAGTCTGCACTTGTAACTTGATAAAGTTAATGTAATTGAATAATATCACCTGGCAATCACAGACAGGTCTTTTCCATTTAGAGTACTCCAGGCAAATACTGAATTTCCTTGGGTTTAGCTTAGGGAATCAAAACACTGCATCAAGCAGCAGACATTACAAAACGAAAACTTCATGCAAGAAATACATGATTTTCCTACCCAAAGAATATCATTGTGGGTTATTATTTGCTTTAATATTATTGTAGGTTGGAATGCATCTGTGAACAAACCAACGTCAAACAAAAAGGCTAAACTCAGCATCAGGGTGTAGCTATGTTAAACTATGAAGATTTTATTTTATTTTATTTTTACAGTTTGCAAAGTAAACTTGCAAACCCCTTACAAGTCTTAAATTTAAATGGAAAACAATTTAATCATTTTAAATTTCTCTGATGCAATCATTAAATCAAATTTAATAGAACTGTCATTCTCAATTTTAGATCTATAGTCTTTGTTAAAATTCAATTCCACTTATTCCGGCTCTGAACGTGACCAGCGCAGCTTGTTTTAAGGCACTTAGAACTCTACTGTTATGTGTTTAAATATAGTCACCGTCTTCCAACAACATATAGTTACCTAGTCATATTGTTACATTTCCTGTCAACTTTTAAAAAAATTAATACAAATTTCACAAAAACACAGTTGGCCATTGGTGGACTGCCCAAGCGCTCTTACCATCAGGTTTAGCTGGATTTCTGGAGGAAACCCTGGCTTTGGTCAAACATGTACAAATAATCTGCAACAAACATTATTTCAAATGGTTCAGGAAATACAATTTGGAATTCTAAATATAATACAAAATAAATAAAGCATAAAGTTGCTCAGAGCACAAAACATGAAACTGGACTAAATACTTCTACCCTTTGGGATCAGGCACATCATCACAAATGCCCAATCTATAATTTTTTTCGATTTTAGAACTAATAGAGATTATATCGGATCGGTTAACCTCTAGAGTTATTATGCCAGGATTTAGGTAGTTAACTGTATATAACAAGCAATGCAATGTGGCTTAGTCTGCAAACTTAACCCTTGAACTTTTGTCCAAAATATTAATAAATATTAAAGTTCAGTTTAAACCAGTTGAGTTTCCTTTTTAACCAGCAATATAATCAGTTGTGGCAAATCAATAAATAGAGGGTCTATATACCCAGAAAACCACCATGAGTGAATATTTGAGATATTTTAAGGCATTTTAAACTTCCAGCATTGACACTGTCAACTATCATTCTTCATGTGACGCAGCCAAGCTCCTTCTTGTTGTGACAAAGGTTTTAGCACCACCAATATATCAATACCTTTATGCCAACACAGATGATATCAGCAGAACTTGAAAAGGTCAGTTTTTAAAATCAGCTAAAAATGATTCCGACTTCCTGTTGGATAAGGGAAATTAACTTCATTCGAAAACCATGGAATTATGTATGTAACAGAGCGTCCATGTCACCATGGTAACATAATCCAGCCAAAAGTCACATTTTCAATATCAAAATCACAAACTTCCGACAGTTTGAAGCGACAAAGAAGGGCATCCAAAAGTGCAACATGGCCTTAACTGTTCTGAGAAGGACTTTACCAGAAAGTTATGCGGCTCTGTTGAGTGGACAGCGACAACCTTTAAACACTAATACCTTAAGAGTATATTGATTTGTCCTTCAGCTGCAAAGCCAGAATAGCTAGTGGGATTTTACATAGATCGAAGATAATGAACACAAAATAATAGTTTTATCATCAAACTGCCAAAAGCAGGAAATCAATGAACTTAGTATATTCAACTTGCAACCTCATACATTTTCAAGTTTACCACTGCTTCAGCTCTAAGGATAAAATATTATATCAGGCATTCCAAGCAAATTATGAGAACAAAATGAATTGGGCATTACGGAACACAAGAAGTCAAATTTGAAATGACTAAAATAACTGGAAAGTATAATAAGTACACATGACAATTTTAATAGGAGTCTCCAATCTTCTCACACAGCAAAAAGATGACAGAATACATGTTTCCAGTACTATGCCAGGGTATGATGGAAGCTTGTGGACCAAAGCAATTAAAACCAACATACAATAGCAAAGCAACAAATGCTGTAGTGAGGCAGCGGGTGTTGTGGTAAATGTCACACCTGGTTTAATCCTGAGAAAGATGGGTCCTGAGAAGAGCTAACAGCCAAGCTTCTTTTCCTCTTCCCCACTGACGAGTCTAAACACTAGGGCAGACAGTAGAGGGGCAGGGGTCAAAATTAAACAGCTGCTTTCCACCTTTAGTCAAAATTAACATGAGCAAAACAGGCAATTCTGTTGCGCCCACATGGTTTTCTCGGGTACGTGCAACCGGCAGTGTTCTGTGCAGCTAGAGAAAGGATCGACTTCTGTATAAAAAAGTTCCAGAGGATGAGAAAGCTACTAAAAAAAATTAGGTACTCAAGATTTGATATTTGAGGCCACTGTTCAGGGGGAAAAACTAAAATTATGGCTTTCTGAGGGAACCTTCAGAAGGACGTAGAAGGGGGGCTGCGCAGGTACATATCTCAAGTCTTATTCCAGGACTTTTTGCCACAGTCAGAGTAAAGAAAACTAAACACGTCATTTGTATTTATTCAGCGGTGAACAAAGCATTGAACTGAATTCCTTCTTCACTACGCAAAAACTTTCTGAAGAGTGTTTAAGATAATCTAACAAACATTGAACAGCCCTTGCACTTTGGTTTTAATCCAAGAATTATTCTACTCAATCAAAAATTAGGGTTTATTGCAGGACAGTAAAAAGTTTGGATTAAACTGGAAGTTGAGCATGGGAGTCAAATTTTTCTGCATGGGGCAAAGGATTGCCTACTACTATAATCTGAAAGCTTACTGCTCAGGCTGTTTTGTATTTGTCATTTTACTACCAAAAGAGAAATTCTGAAGAGAAATTGAAGGACCCCAATGCAGGTAGTCCCCCAAAGTTTCATATTCATCCATTTTGTTCCTTTACTCTCATTAAGTGCTTCAAAGTTACAGTCTAAAAATATTTTGTGAATGTGTGTTAACTTGTTCCATTTCATTAATTGATGAAATGTTCAATAATGTTTTACCTTATTTCTGAAAGTGAGACTCCAATTCATTACATAGAGCCTTTATGTCTTGCAATATTATTGATTATGGCTTACGGAGAGCACACCCACAAAACAAAAAAAGTAGTGCATATCATGCAAAATTAACTGGAAGGAAAAAGTGTGGAAAATGTGCACCAGCAACAGGGATAATCATATCTTCGAGCAAAACACATCGAAGAGGCCGAAGTGACAAAAGAAGATAGTCTACCAGAAAATTTTAGAGCACTTCATAATTTCTTCTGCTGATAAGTTTTATGGAGATGCTGTTTACATTTTGCTGCAGGAATCTGTACTAGCCCACAATGCTAGTGTGCCAAATCCTGGTTCAATGACCATAGTGTTGCAGTGCGTGATTAACAAGCAGACTGCACTGATCCCATAGAAAATCTAGAGGATATTGTCAAGATGAAGATGAGACACCAGAACCAACGATGCAGATCATCTAAAAGCTGCAACAACTTAGACTTCAATTTTATACTTCAGCAGAACCACAAGCTGAACTCCATGCCTCACAGCATTGATGCAGTAATTCATGTAAAAGGAGGTCCAACCATGTATCGAGTGCATAAAAATAAACCCACATAGACAGAATTTTTGGGTTTTCATAATCTGTAACCCATATTCATTAAAATTACAAGACATGCTTGGAATATTTCATTGCATTATGAATCTCTATATTACACAAATTTCACTTGTTGAAATCGGTGACAAAGTACTAAACTTTATATAGGGCTAAAGAATAAATCAATAATATATATTGCAATAGATGTGAGCTCAATATCAAGAGATGACATATCTGATAAAATACTAAATATATAGAGTATTCACTAAAATCTGATCAAGAACCCCATGGCATCCTGGGAGATGTAGGGGGCGTTTACCCGACAATGATCCAACAAAAACGGAATTTTTGTTCCGTTTTTGTTGGATCATTTACATGAAAACGTTCTAATTACAATCTTTGTTTACACAGTAACGGTACACATCGAAAACGTGTAATGCTCTTGTCACGCCTAGTTGGTGCTAGGTTCTTTGAAACTGAAGAAATTGAAGGCACGTCGATTTGCGTTTCCCCATCAGGTACCGTTCTCCCATAGACTGGGAGAAAACACGCACTATGTGCGTCTGATTAGGTTGCAAGCAGTTGAAAAAAGTGGGATAACTTTGCTGAAACACCTTGTTTAAGCTTTCACGGTGTCTGTAGTGGGCCCGGCAGCATGGGCGGCCATTGGGGGACATTGATCCCCCCCCACCCCTTGGACTGGAAGCTGTTTATTGTTTTTACCTTGCAATAGCCAACTCTCTGTTATTCCTATATCAATTTGATACAGTAGGGGCTTCCGCACTTCCCATATTCGTGTCCTCTGTCACCTTTTTCAGCAGTTAAAACTGTTTAATCCGTTGTTAACAAGTCGTAACCTGTTTTTCCGAGCAGCCTTCAAACGCCACATGAACGCTGAGACCCTTGCGCTGGGTTTCCATCTGTGTGGCAGTGAAGGAGACCTGCTGCTGCTCAGGTGTGTTAGAATCATGGCAGCAAACCAGCAAAACGCAAAGAACTTTGCACAGTTTTTCCCCTAAACGGAGCGGTGAAGAGACGCCGAGGGAACCGTATCTGATGGGGAAACACGAATTGTAGTAACACCAGCATTGTCAGTAGTTTCTTCTTCTGTGGATTGTAGGAACCAGCTATGTTTTACGTCATACTATGCATTAGCTGGGGATTCTCTGGAAGAAAAGATCAATTTTCTCTGTTTACACGACAACGGACATCGGTACGTTTCAGAAACATCGCACTCTGGAACCCGTTTTCAATCTGTGCCATTGTCAGAGAAAACATTTGGTGGTTTCGTGTAAATTTACACTACAAACGCAACAAAACTCTTCCGTTTTCACCTGAAATTGTTGTCGTGTAAATGGGGCCGTAGACAGAGGAAAGACTTTAGCTGCTCTACTAACTCACTCACTGTGGTTACCTAGCAACAACTTGTTGAGTAACTTAAACATCAGCAGTTTAAGTTTTGCCACCCTGCCTCTTAAGAGCTCAACACTAAATAACGGCATAGAGTAAACTGGACAAAAGAGGAAAGATCATGGCAGTACTTCAAATATTTAAAAACAAAAAACAAATCAATTATTAATAGACATATGAAAAGGTTACATTGTGATAAGTTTTATAGCCATATCGTCCAGCTCCAACTTTATCACAATTGAATGTTTTGTGAGCTGTGCGGCAACTGAACCTTTATCCATGGGCTGAGCCAAACAAGACGATACAAATTTTTACTAACTTCAGTTCTTTTTTTGCTTTTATTTTATTTTTTAAATCACAATACGGAGTTGCAAGTGTTAATCAGCAACATTTCTAATGTTTATGCTCAGATCAGTGTTTCCAAGTCACACTTAAAAAATAAAAAATTTAACCTTAAACAGACATTTAGGGCAATTAAGATTTTACCTCTTAATGCATGGCTATCAAAACTAATGACTGAATTTATCTTTATTCCCAAGTCTGACAACACTTCAAATTAGGGGTAAGAGTAGAGAGATCAACACAAGGAGAACTCAGGTAAAAGTTGGGGTTAAATAAAATTATGCTCTTCACAATCAAAATTAGAATCTCTTAATAGTTGTAATTGCAGGCTAAATACAGTAGTGGCAGTAGTAGAATTACCAAATGACAAAAGTTGTATTTAAAAAAATTTTCACTTAAATTTTACAACATACATCCTGGTTTGACCCTGCCTCTCGCTCTTTGACTGCTGGACCAGCCCCCCTTTGCGATCCTGCAAGGATAAACGTGTCAAGTGATTGAGAGATTCACGGACATCCTGGTTTGTTGTGGAGGCAACTCAAAACACGTGAAATGCTTGAGAAAAATAAAATACATCAATATTACCTTGACAGTACATTCGGCATCCTATGTCTACACCAAAAAGAACTTGGCAACACCACCTTTTCATCCAACAGATCTATTATAACTATCTACAAGGTGAGAAGTCCAAGAGGAGCTCTGTACTGCCTCAGTAAACTCCAATGGCAAATGATGCCATCAACAAACCGTTTTTTGAAAACGATGCTAATCCAAATCTGATGATGTAACAAACCAAACCATAAGCCTGCCAGTAACTTCCTACTACAGGCCCGAGCTTAAACACAGGTTCTTCACAAAACCCATGATGTTAAAAATGCAAGTCAAAAATGCAAGCTAGCCAGTTAGCTACCTAGCTGAGCTGAGAATACAATGCATTTAAGACCACTTTTAAATGAACTAATGCAAACTTTAGCAGATACAATTTTAATCAAAATAGGACACCTCACAGCAGAGCCGGCCCAAGGCATAAGCAAACTAAGTGGTCGCTTAGGGCCACTGGGACCCCTTAAGTGGAACTGATTTTCTTTTTTCTTTTTAGTACTTTGTGATTACAAAAAAAAACACACCATTACATTATAAAGTTATGATTTGATTTTACAAAATATATATTTGATGATGTATGTAGAAATTATTCTTTATAAGGGCAAAAAGAAAAAAAATGCTCTTGGGGATCCCCTGGTGGTCACAGTAGGTAAATAACCTATCCTTCAGGGAGAGGGAGAAGAAAGCGGAAGAATAGACAAAAGCCAAGATAAAGGTATGTTTTCAAGTGTCTTGGTAATGTAATGTTTATCAAAAAGATTTGCAGAGCTGCTGATAAAAAAAAAATCAGCTCGATAGCAACCTTCAATGGTCCAGTTCACCAGCCAAACATTTATGCTAGCAAGTTTATGTTTGTGTGAAGCTGAGTTTCAGTTTTAAATGGGTTGATTCCTGTGGTTGGCTATATATCTTTTTCTGAAGTTTTTTTGGTTTCAAAATGGTGAGTTCAATAACGTTTGATAATAATTAAAACTTCTCGATGTTTCACATTGTCTAACAAAACATTTTTACATCATGCTACATGGTTTGAACTGTACTGATATAGTGAGCTACTCTATGCTGTAGTTGGCAATATGTTTGCTACAGAGCATAATTGATGTGGCCAAAACAAACAGTTTTACATCAACTTATAAGTTAGGAAACTTTTCCTGTTAAAATCATTTGGAGGCACAGAATCAGCCCAGTACCAATCCACATTCTCTGGTGAGAAAGACTCACCTGGTATCAATGAAATTTTTAGCTATTGGAGTTACGCCTGAGACAAATTAATTTAATCAAAGTACGTCATGAATATGTCTGTTCTCCATCTTAAGTAGTGCTGCACCAATTGCAGTTTTCTTTAAAAAGCCTTATCTGCCAATTTTGATTTTGACCGATACCAATTTTTTTGCCTGAAATGTTGCTAAATATAGCAAGAAAGTTGCTGAGTTGGTAACAGTTGGGTGGCTTTTAACTGCAAATGTGCGGACACGATCTGGTGGCCGGTCTGTCAGTCAAACCTCTCACTGTAGAGCAGAAGAGGACTGTGGGTGATTTTTTTAAAGCCTTTGCTGAGGTAGATAAGATCAGCTTCAGATGCAAGTATTGGCCGATCACTGATCTCCCAAGATTAAGTAAATCGGCCGCCCAATAAATGCATCCTGTATTATGCATACATAAATGATGTAATGTAAACAGCACTATCAGAGATGCAAGAAGTTTATAGCAGGTATGTGAATAATCTAATCATTGACTGCAGCAATCTACGTTGTTAGCAGAAAGAGAGGGCCCCAAAACCAGATTTCACTTTGGGCCCCATGGAGGCTTGGGCCGGCCCTGCCTCACAGTTTGAAAAAATACCTATATTGAAAAAAATACACCAAACACTTGATTTACTTTGTAAAACCCTGCAGACATCCTGACAATACAATAACCAACCTTTTAAAGCATTATGTTTGTAAGATTTAAGTCCAAAATTATCTTTAAAATCCCCAATAGCACATCAGGAAACTTAAAGATATAATGCTCCAAACTCTGATAAGCTAGCTCCGCTCTTTGACTTGGACTGGAGAACTTGGCACAACATGTGAGGCAGTAAAAGAAATTAATAAATAAGATAAAAAAAACCTCTGCTCAGATACCATATCATACCCAGAACAGTGGTGCGTGTGCATTTTTCATGCCCAATTTTCAAACAGCATCCACAAATGATTTGAATGCTGGTGAGTCGGTAAAGCTGGAGAACTTTTTTGAAAATTTCATTTAAACAATTGGAACTCCATTTTAATATGTAGCAATTAAATTATCTACAAGGCACATAAAAAGCAAAAATGGAGCAAGCTAGCATTGGCCTACAGATGATAGAACATTGAAACGCATTATTAATGAAATACCAGCACATGAAAACAAGTCCAGAACATAACAGCATCAATTTATTGTAAATACAAATAAAACATGCCATTAGGTTCAAATTGGTATATAAACAAAAAACAACTTGAACTTATGCTTTAACTCAGTGTTTCTCCACCCTGGTCCTCTCCACCCCCCTGCTCTGCATGTTGTATATGAGCCTCTATTCCAGAACAGCTGATTCAAATGACAGCATGGCCATCAAGTGCTGCAGAAGCCTGTTAATCACCCACAGATTCAATCCAGGTGTGTGGCAGAAGGGAAACACCTAAAACATGCAGGACAGGGGGGAGGTGAGGACCAGGGTGGAGAAACACTGGTTTAACAGATGGAACCTGAAAAATGTAATAATGTATGATGAATTTAGGTAAACTATGGTTACTCTTAAGAATTTAGATATATTTCAACTATGCAAAACTCATGCTTTGGTGAATAATTAATTATGTTAGAACCAGATGCAATATCACCCCAGAGATGTCAAACAGAAACAACTGTGTTGCATAGTTCAGCAGTTTAACTGCTGCAGTGGTACTCTCAGAGCAATACTTTGTGACCCTTAAATTGATAAAGTACATGCAAATATTTAATCATTTTGTCAATTCATCCAACTGCATACAGTCAAGAGATCCCAGAACAAATAGGGCAGGAATACAAAGTATTTCTATGTTTGGGATGGAAGACAATTTCCACCTCCCTCCTCTATACCAGTCATCCTTGGTAATTCAAGAAATAATTAAATATTTCCATTTTATGTATTATGCAAGTCTGGAGGATCTTTTATTTTGAAAATCCTTTAACCGGATTCTCTCGGTTACGTCTGGCGCGCCAACATTGAACCCACAAGCAGCAAAATGAGAAATGAGTAAACAGATGTCTTTGGAAAGTTTCTTTGTGAAGGGGAAAAGGCCCAGAGAAGAGAGAGGAGGATGGATTTATCCCGTTAGTTGGTTCCCACATTCGAAGCCTGTTCTGAATGACATGCGGCGATCGGCTCGATAATGAGCCAATGAAGCCTTCAAACCTGCTTTGCCACGTAGAGACCAAGCACCCTGTGCATATAAGCAACACTTCGGGTGTCACAGTTTCCCAGATGGGATCGTCTTGTTGCAGAGAAACAAGTTCCCATTAATTTGTCGTTATAGTGAGTTATAATTTTTATGAAAGTAAAATGTTAGTTTTTGTGGTGCACCTGTATTTCACTTTGAAGAAATGTGTAAACGTTACCATAGCAACCAGAGTCAGTGAGCATTAGGACAGTGGTCAAGACGAGAGAAGAGGAGTAGAGCTTGTGAGTCTCAAGTCTGGTTCACACAGTGATTTTAGAATTGCTGCTGATTTTCCAAACCTCCGTGGTCACACATGAGTTGATAAAAGTACAACAGGTTTGATCGGTTTGTGTCTCCAGCCACACAGCAGGAGCAACACACCACACACGATCTGACTTCACTCACAAACATCCCAGTTCCTGAAGAAAATCCCGTAAAACCCCCAGCATACCATACGTGAAATTAGAATAAATAAACACGGATGATGATGATGTAGAAGCAGTAGGTGTGGCAGGTGTTACTCATTTTAAAAAACAAAAAGAAAATGTGTTGGATAAAAGACGGCGAGAGCAGCCGCTCTATTTGCTGCACTATGATTTGGAGGCGAGTTATGTTTTTTCGTAGTTAACATTTTTCTTAGTGTTTAGATTGTTTTCTGTTCTGTGTTTACATTTAGCATCACCACTTAATTATGATTGTTTTTACTATTTTGATGTTCACATCAAAAATAATGGATAAGTAGCCCACACTAATTTTAAAATTTTGCCATCTGAACCAGGCTTTAGTACAAAATAACGCCGTTTTACTAGTCACAACTACAATCTAGCATGTAGCTAGTGTCAGCGTCAAGCGCTGACTGAATGAATAGCCATATCGTTATAACCTATTTGTGTCACCTTAATGATGGATAGCTGAAAAGTTCATGGGTTTATCAACTGCGGTAGCAATTTCACTCCAACTCCTCTCCTTATTTCTGTTGATATTCCTTGTATAAAATGCTGAATAAACATTCATGCTGTTTCCACATATAATCTCCAATGTCCACCGCCTCTAGTTTGCGCCATGTCAGCTATTTGGGATTCCCCTCTGTGATTATGTCACCACGCTTTCAGACTGGCTACCTGTCACATTCAACAGGTTGTGTTCTCGCTCCCAGTTGGCGAAAACCCCAAACGCTGCGATAATCGGCCAAGACGATCTAACATGTTGAATATGCCTGTTTTTAGATTGGAGCGGTCCCGACGTTCTACGTAACACAGTACACACTGTTGGATAATCTATTACGATTATCACAAGCAACAATCTTAGAATCTTTGAACTGTTCTAAGATTATCATAAAAGGAAAATAAGGGCAAAAAATGTAAAATTGTGCCATGTGAACTAGGCCTTAGTGGGCACAAAAACATGCAGAAGCCTGGTCTGACAGTTTACCACCAGTAAAATCGATGAGCCTTGACCGGTCCACGGTGAAAAAAAGGTTAGAGACCACTGCTCTATACAACATCACTCTACCCTACCTACATTTAGTTTATTGCTGAGCAGGTTGAAAAATAAATAATTTTTGAGATTTTAATGGGGCGGAGGGTTGTGAAGTAAAAAGTGTCATGGCTCGTAAGTATCTCCTATTTCACAATATTGGTCACATAGCAAAAAGTTGGACACCACTATAATAGGTTGAACTGAATACTTTTTGCACAACAATTTGGTTGTTAGCTGGTTAACATAATCGGTGTTCCACAAGGAAGAAAACCACATTATAAAGATGAATTATGATCATAATGCACCATAAAGTTGAAGAGGGATTTTATGAAATTGGTAAAAGATATGAAAAAGCAGAAGCATACAGAAATAGTTGAAGGGCATCACTACATCTTAAAAGTTGAATGATGTTTCTAGGTAAAGGTATGTGGAAAGAGTAAAGTTTGCAAAGCAGGCAAATTTTACTGGAATTTTTCTGGTTTTCCTGGAGCTGAGTATTATATTAAAATAAGCGGAATATTATAAATATTACATAGGTTATAAATAGCATAAGTAATAGGATCTTTTGAAACTTCGTTCTGAAGTTTCAAAAGATCCTGAAGATAAGAAGGGGAAACCCATTCAACACTTTAAGTTGTTAAAAGAATCTTAAAACTTATCCAATAAGCAACAGGCAACTGGCATAACGAGGCCAATATTGGCCTTAAATGGTCAAACTTCTGGGTGCCTGTAAGAAATCAAGCTGCTGCATTCTGGATCACTTGAAGACGCTGTGTCAAGGATTTATCTATGCCTTTATATAATTAATTACAATAATTGTGATGTAATGAAGGCATGAATAATTCTTTCAAAATCCTTAAAAAAAAAATAGAATTTTACCCTTGCTAAAAGCCACAGGTGTAAAAACTTTAACAACTGAACTAACTTGTTTGTCAAATTTTAAACAGCCATCAAAGATAACACCAAGATTCCTGGCAGAAGTCAGACAAAACGGAGCTAAAGAACCAAATATTGAGTAAAGTAGGAATGTTTTGACCAAATAATACTGAGTTTTGACCAATAATAATTGAGTTTTGTTGTGGCTGAAAATTTAGGTCCATCCATGATTTAACTTCAGCTAAACAATCCATTAGATAAAGACCCACACCACAGAACAGGTCATCGGTGATGTGTGTTTGCAACGTGACGTCACACACGCAATCTTCTGCCTCCTAGCTCCCTGCAAAAAACTGCTCTCCGACAATGACTACCATTTGTTTAAGCCGTCAAGTTGTTAATATAATGCCCTAAATTTTAAATGTGTTTTTGACATGCAAAAGAAAAAGGGTTGAAGTGCTTTGTTAGTAATTCTCAATTGTCTTTTCTGAATTGATATTTAATTAGAAGAAATTTATTGCAGTTAGGGATTCTCCGACCAGGTTTTTTTTTTGCTGCCCATGAGGGCCTATCACAGCTGATCACATGAAATGGCCGTTAATTTAATGTAGGTACAAGTGTTACTGGCTATGTGATCTGCAAAATGAAACCAAAATCATCTAACTTAGACAAAAACGTACAAAAAACCTGTAGACACAATACAGCAAGTATTCAATCAGAAGGACAACTGTAAAACCTGAGGTGAGTAATACAATATTTAACAGTAACAAAAATGTGCATAAAGTCAAATATCAACATTGTTTCCTTTTTTTACTCGACATTATTTGATATAGCCCTTCATTCAAAGTCAAATGTAAGTTGCATTCAAATAAACAATTCTAAGTTACTAAATCAAAAGTACCAGAGAGCATGGCTAGTTGTTTTGTGCATGTTCAAATTTTTTGCAAAGTGGTAAAGAGAGATCTGCTTCCTGGCTCTGATTGGTTGTTTCTGACTGAACACGGTAGTTCTGCAGAATACATGGAGGAGGCAGAGGAGCTGAATTTTTCTCACAGATTATCCATCTCAGGACATTGCGAAAATTTTAATACAAATCTAAAGCGTTTTTTCTATACTGCAGCTTTGAGCAGATGGTGAGTGCAAGAGTCCACTGTCTGATTGAGCTCAAGCGGTACTATGTGAAATATTACTTCTCAGTAGCGTGTAGCAGCAGTCCAACAGAGAGAGCAGTCAGTGGAACCTAACGTCTTCCACTGCTGATCGTCTAGCCCAATGTCCTGAATTATTTTTCAGGTTACCTGCTTAGCATTCTGACCGTCATGCTCATTCAGATAACTGTTGGCAATTATGCACCGTTTGGTCTGCCGTCTGGCCGCTCTGGAAGGCTTTTTTCCTGCAGTGAAATTCAACACATCTCTACTTCTTTAATTACTTTTTTTTTAGTGTCATTAAATTCAGTGTGTCGATGTAATTTAAAGTGCTTCACCCTCAAAGTATTTTCCGTGAGAAGACACAAACTTCCTCATTCACTCTCAGAACATGACATTGTTCTGAGATGATCCACATGACATTGCTGCCATGCACCTGCACAGTGTGAAGTGGGAGATGTGCTGCACATGGGGCCTCTGCAGGCTGCGAAGTATGAGATACAGGTGATCGGTTTTGTAATTGGCAACAAAATAGTGATCAGCGATCGTATACTTTTTCACAAAAATCAGACAATTATGATCAGTGGCCAATCGATTGGCACAACACTAATTGCAATGCATTGATAAATCAAAATTTTGCCCCACCCAATGTTGAAATGAAGCACCTGAGACTCTGTCATCTTCCAGTGTTGTATGCATTACAGATGTCATTCAGTTTGTAATTGGACATCCTAGGACACTCATGACTGTTGAAGAGGAAACGTGACATCATTTGGGATCAGTCACATTAACCTGCTAAACGATGGTTATTTTTATCTTGACCTAACTCATCAACTAGCCAATTGTGCACTTCTACTTCAAGCTCAGGCCTTCCATCAGAAACCTGAGAGCCAGAGGAATCTGTGCAGGATGTTAGCCGTTCTTAGGCTTGCACTCGACTGGGAATGTGTCAACAACATAAGACTTTATTTGCAATAGACATTTGTTGACACCTAGACAGCAGCAGGATGGCTGCCATCTTGTAGCATCACTGCGTTACCTGAGACATTTGGTGAGGCACAGTTTTTGGCAGACATGTTGAAGGATTCATGTGGCAGACATTTACACACAAATATAAATGCATCACTACCTTTAGATTTTTGGCAATGTCATTTGTGTTCAGTTTGAGCATCTGTTACTGTAAGACAACATTGCATTAGCATGTAAAATACAAGTTCATAATACTTGGAATATATTAAACAAGTAAAACAGCAAGCAGCGTTGGTGACCCTCACAGCTCAGCGCCGCACTGGCTTAATGGCGACCGCAGGACCTCCAGCAAATGCCACCCAAACGTCGTCGTCATCACTCTCACGCAGACACCGCACCAGTCTACTAGGTAACGTAACTCAATGTGTTGAGCAATGCTCCTTGACGCATTAAAAAATAAATAAATAAATGAATAAAATAATCTAATGCAATTTTGCTGATGTATTTTGTTGACTTTGGAATAATCTGGGGGCACAGTGGAGTCAAATCACAATTTAATGCTATTAGCCTCTTTAGAGGTTAACAAAGGTCAATTGTTGCAAATCGGCTGATGCATATGTGATACAGAGCCAATTGTTTGCAAACAGGAAGGGATTAAAATTCACCATAAGGCCACTCCCACATGCACTAACCAGCAGTTAGTGTTTAGAGAAGGATTTACCATCATGTTGTTCTGTCATTAAACAGGTTTAAACTTGTATGAATCAGAGTAAAAGGAAGAAAACTAGCAGGAAAACAGGTGACTTCCTGTTGAAAGGGGGCATGCCGAAGGTGATGTCGCCAACTGACCGCATGAATGTGAGGAGCTCTGGTCTGCTGTGAAACAAAGTTTGATACAGCTCTGAGCTTGTCTGTGGAAGTTACTCCATCTTGAGGTTTCATGGTGAATGGTCAGATTTTGAGGCTTGGCCCCACCCACATTTTATGCAGGAAAACTATTTTGATAACTTAACTTTCTATGCCTCAAGTCTTTACTGAGTGATTCTGAAGTCTGCATGTCAAAATATGTAGGAAGACTTCCCTCAGATATAACGTGTAAAAGGGAAAATGGCAGCTTTGATCCAAAATATCCGACTTCCTGTTGTGTTTGGACCATGGCACCAACAGAGTTTTTGGTTCATCCTTACAAGATACATCTATACCAAATTACTCAATTCTCAAAGTATGGCTTGGGGCTGATTTTTTAAAGATTTTTAGGAGACACTGTGGAGGAATTAAGCCATCCCCACCAAATATTACACTGTATTCCTGTTGAGGGCCTAATTATTGCACTACAGTTCTTCTCAATATGAATATAGCACATACAGATATTAAAATGACAAGAAATTTGTGATACATTATGCAGCCCTAGTTAACACCATTTATATAGTGCCAATTGACAATGTCGTCTCAAGGCACTTCACAAAAAATCATTTCAATTCAATCATACATACATTTAAACTTATCCAAGTTATCAAACAGAACAGTCTTCTAAATTAGGCAAGCTCACTCCGCCCCCATGCAGGAGTAGAGCAAACCTCCGACAAACAATGTTATGTGGTGATGGTTACTGTGTGGCCTGAGACATTTGGTGAGGCATCTTTGCATTACCAGTCAACATTAAGGCAAAGAAAGTAGGCAAAATATTTCTAATGAGTCATTATCAGCTCCATTATTTCACCAAGACAGAAACTGACATTAAAGTCCAAGATTCTGAGGAGTGCTAAATCGCTTAAAAAATGAATGCATTTCATAGGAGCCCGTAAAGGCGGGTTTCATTTTTGTTTGTTACATAGCATGGCAATATTAGTTTAAACATGTTTTTAATGCATGAATATCGTCAGTTATTCCGTTACAATGTACAAACGGAAGAGAATGGATCTCCTCTCTACTGTACTGCAGCCTGTTGCAGAAGTGGGAGGGGCTCACGGCAGCTCTTACTACTCACTGTAATATTGGTGTTTCCCCGTTTTGTTACATGGCTTATTACATGTTAAGTTACGTAAATTTATAATCTTTCATAAAACTCCTCCTTCTGTCAAACAGTGCAGTTGAATTTTCCAATTTGTTTAAAATGGTACGGCTTTTCATCACTCGGAATGGGATTTGAGTATAAAACCATCCCATTCGGACACACTGCTCTGCCTTATGGTGAGTCAAGAGACAATAGTGAGTGGCTGCAGTGAGGGTTGATCATAGCATTTACTCAGCTTTCCAAATGTGATTTTTCTTTTTGCAATCTGGACATGGAGTAGAATGGGTCTCTTCTGCTGTGAATGTTGGCGATGGTACGTTGTAGGACGGACAACTGACTGCGGTGCTTGGAAAGTGCTCAATGCAGCACTTGCTTAGGGTTCAAAGCTTAACTTTGTGCTTGACTTAAACGCTTTGAAGAGATCTGTTTGACCAAGTGGGTTCCCGTCCTTAACTGCTGCTAGTCCTTACTCTTTACCAGTTCTTTGTGTTTTCACCAAGACAAACTCTGGAAATAGTTTGAACCAGTGAAAAGAATCCCTTTTGTTCATTGATAGCTTTTGTCAGGAGCTATCAATGAGTTCATTGCAGCAAATCAAACCTGAGCGACAAGAAATAAAAATGCTAAATTCCGTTTTTGATCAAATCTAATACAAAAAATAAAATCAATGCTTCAGCAATAAAGTCAGATTACTACAATAATAATTAATCATTATAGTTTAACTAAACTTACAGTTGATCATTTCTCCCACAACCCATAAATACCATGAATGACTAATTTCTTTAACACTGTTGATCGTTTATTATCCTCCTAATAAACCTTGCTTTAAAAGTTGTCTTTGATTTCTGTTTTCCAGCTGCTGGATAACAGTTAAAGTCTGATGACATCATACAGAATCAGTTTGTTTTTCATATGATTGCTTTATTTTTATTCAGTGAAAAGTTTGCTAAAAGACTGTTCTGAACTTTGTATTGCAGACCAGCATTTTGCTGTGTTAGTCCTATTTTCTGTCTTTAGTCTTTTATAATTGTCAGGGTGTCTTTCTAATCACTTAATGGCCAGTCTGTAGGCCTGACCCCAGTATGAGATTAAGTTGACAGCTTGCAGTCTCTCTAATGCTGTCAGCCCACATTAAAGTTATGACACCACATAGTCTTACAAAAACTACACATGAACTACATGAACAATTAGACAAATATTTGTATTCACCTTTTTGTCACGAACTCTATGTGCCATATTTAAAAATATGTATAGAAGCTACCTTACCTTGTTACAGTGACGGCCAATACCCATGAGAAAGTTGTCCGGTTTGATGTCTCTATGGATGAAGTTCTTTGTGTGTACATACTCAATTCTGCTGATCATCTGGGAGAAAAGAAACATCAAGAAAGGGGGAAAACATGAGTTGCTTATCGTTCTGTTAAATCAGAACTACTTAGAGAAATTGTTAGGAAACTACTGGCTCAGAACTTGTCTGATTTATTAAGGAGCTTCTTCACTGGCAAGTCTCAATGTAACCAGTTAATGTGCAGTTCGGTGCAGCGATGAGTTTTTCCTCACTACTGTGGGGGAGTGGGTTTTGACCCAAATATGATGGAAAAAAATTCAGATCAGATTTTATTTTTTATTTTTTTGCTATGCATATTCTGGCATACAAGATTTTTTAATGTGAAACTATTTAGATTTAGGTAACGCTGTTAACCACTCCTGAAATTTTATTTTTTTCAAAATCCAACAAATAATAAAATGCCCATCACAACAAAAAAATAAACAAAATGGTACGCAGCTCACTTCACTGAACTTAATTGGTGGAGATCAATGTCAGGAAAAATTTTCATATGCATGCATCCCTAACAATTACTTTTCTGTAGTTTACAAAATTAATTTGTAGCCCAAGTGGAGTGACAGGGAACAGAAATGAAGGTGAAAGATTTTAAGTACTTGGGGTCAACAGTCGAGAACAACGGCAAATGTGGAAAAGAAGTGAAGAAACGTGTCCAAACAGGTTGGAGCAGGTGGAGAAAAGCATCAAGTGTGATGTATGATAAAAAGAGTATCAGCGAGAATGAAAGGAAATGTTTACAAGATGCTGTTTGGTTTAGAGACAGTGGCAATGACGAAGAGGCAGGAGGCAGAGCTGGAGTTCGCAGAGTGAAGATGTTGAGGTTCTCTTTGGGAGTGACAAGGGTGGATAAAATCAGAAATGAATATATCAGAGGAACAGCTCATGTCAGATGTGTAGAAGATAAAGGTCCAAGACGCCAGATGAGATGATTTGGACATGTACAGAGGAGAGACACTGAATACATCAGTAGAAGAATACTGAGGATGGACCTGCCTGGCAAGAGACCTACAGGAAGACCAAAGAGGAGGATTTATGGATGAGTGAAAGAGGACATGAAGGTAGTTGGTGTGAGAGAAGATGAGGAAGAAAGGGTTACATGGAGACAGATGACTCGCTGTGGCGACCCCTAAAGGGAAAAAGAGGAAAAAAGGAAAAGAAGAAGAAGAAGAAAAAAAAAAAATCTGTAACAATAATAGCTCACTTCTGAAGTTAACTTGGACAAAAACTGTACAAAAGTCTGAAATTATATTCAATTTAACAAAGCAGCAGTCTCAACTTCCGTATCGGACCACCATCAAGATGGCTGCATAGCAAGAGCACTAGAGTAATTAGAGAGATTTCCCCATATAAACTAAGTGAATCTACCTATAACGCATTAAAGGGAATAAAACTTGTGTCAGTTCTGCCAGGCTTCAGAACTAAAGAGACAATACTCCGCAAAGCCTGGCAGGGAAAGGGGTTTACCCGGCATGAAAACCACATAACTTGGATCACTGCTATCCACCTGTCGGACTTAAAAGACGTAGGGAATATACAAAAATCCACAAAGCATCAAAAGAAAATAATGTCTACTTCCAGACCGCGAAGCTGCACGGGGAAGAGGGTCTGTGGTACAACAACCTACAACAAGGTAGAGGAGTCATCACAAGGCCTGCTGAGACAAGGCTTCACCGTGACAACCATCAAACCTCTGGAGACGCTCATGGGGCATGAACAGCAGTTGTCCTGGAGAAGAGTGGACCGACAAGCAACGAAGGGCGCATTTAAAGCCGGCCGGGGTTCCAAATACAAGGAGAGGCTGCAAACCTTCAGGAGAACACCAGCAGGCCCCTCCAGGACTTAGAGAGGACCTACCCCAGATAAAAGATAGCCGAAAGTATTGTGAAATACAGTACATCACAAAAGTGAGTACACCCCTGACATTCAGGCAGACATTCAAGTATATTTTTTCATGGGACAACACTGATGAAATGACACCTTGACACAATGAAAAGTAAGGTGTGCAGCTTATATAACAGTGAAAATTTCTTCCCTGAAAATAACTGAATATATATAGTCATTACAAACCACCGACAACAAAAGTAAGTATATCCCTAAGAGACTACACCCCTAAATGTCCAAACTGAACACTGCTCGTCATTTTCCCTCCAAAATGTCATGTGACTAATTAGTGTTACTAGGGTTCAGGTGTGTTCAGTTTTGCAGTACAGCTCTCACACGCTCCCATACTGGTCACTGGAAGGTCCAACATGGAACCTCATGGAAAAGAACTCTCTGAGGATCTTAAAAGATGAATTGTTGCGCTACATAAAGATGGCTACAAGATGACTGCCAACACCCTGAAACTGAGCTGCAGCACAGTGGCCAAGATCATCCAGCATTTTAAAAGAGCAGGGTCCACTCAGAACAGACATTGTGTTGGTCAAAGGAGCTCCCTCTGGAAGCTCAGCTTCTTTGAAAGACAGGCACAGGAGTGCTGTCAGATTGCTGCAGAGATTGAAGAGGTGGAAGGCCAGCCTATCAGTGCTCAGACAATTCGCAGCACACTACATCAGATTGGACTACCTGGCTGTCACCCCAGAAGGAAGCCTCTTCTGAAGTCTGTACACAAGAAAGCCCACAAACAGTTTGCTGAAGACATGTCAACAAAGGACATGGATTACTGGAACCAGGTCATGTGGTCTGAAGAGACCAAGATCAGTTTGTTTGGTTCAGATGGTCTCCAGCATGTGTGGATGCCTACAGTCAAGCATGGTGGTGGGAATGCCATGGTCTGGGGCTGCATGAGTGCAGCAGGTGTTGGGAAGTCACATTTCATAAACTCCAATAGGTACTGTGAAATACTGAAGCAGAGCCTGATCCCCTCCCTCTGGAAACTGGATCACAGGGCAGCGTTCCAGCATGATAATGACCCCAAACACACCTCTAAGATGACCACTGCTTTATTGAAGAGGCTCAGGGAAAGGGTGATGGACTGGTCAAAAAATGTCTCCAGACATATCTGATACATTACGGTAGCCACCCAGGAAAGTTTGATATGAGCTTGACCAATCACAAGAAAGATTCTCCATTGTGTCATATTTGTCACCCAACCTACTCTGTATCGTAACTCCTGAACGGTTGGTCGCATTCAAAAAATTCAAAAAGTATTAGAAAGTGCATAAAATAAGCTTTCCAATGGTGTATCACATGTGCATGCTCCAGCAGATATCAGAGTAAATATTTTCGTTACGGAATTTCCCTGCGGAGCTCCGTGTTGTATCAACGGAGTAGCGGTGCGAGAGAGAGAAAACGGCAGAGGACGAGTTGAAATCGCGCATAAAATTATGGAAATGTCTAAAAGAAAATCCACCAGACTGAAAAACGGTCCCAGAAGGCTGATGTCTGAAGGCAGTGAACATAAGAGACATATAACCAAGTTATGCAAAATATTTGTACAAGCTAACGTTAGTCATGAATGCTGCACAGGTACTGGCTAACTGTTAGCTCCATCTTGATTCCTGCATAATTTGTGCAATAACTATTTATTATGCTGAAAATAAAATCGCTGTCTTCCAAAAATAATGTCCTATGTAATATTTTTACATAACGTGATTTTGGCAAAAAGAAAAAAAAAAATCAACATTTTTTTTCTGCCAAAAGATGAATTGTGAGAAAGAAAGAAAAACAACAAATCAGCCAAGTGAGGGATTGGTGACCTGTCCAGTGCCCTGTCCACTGTGTCCCCTGCCTCTTGCTCCTGACCACTGGAGATGAGTACCAGCACCCTCTCAACCTGAAGTGTGATAGATAAAGTATGGATGGATCCGGAGTGGGATTCTGTCTGCAGCTGGAGAGGAACTGCTTTAGAGCCTACCACAAGAAATTAAAACGCCTGAAATAATTGTAATGAAAAACAGGCATAAAAACTTGTAAATTGGAGGCCAGGCTTCACAGTTTTCTCTGCATTTATGTAATATAGTTGTGAGTTGAAATTGTTCATCTTAAATTGTTTGCCCCTGTCATCAGAAAGTTTTTGTTCAGTAATAAACCTGAAATTTTCAATTCCGATTTTTTTTCCTCTCTCTTTAAACTGTTTGTTCACAATTTTTAATAGACAGAACTGTTAAGTATAAAATACTGAAAGCTGAGGATGTTCTGGAAAAAAGAGCAAAAATTCAGACTCATTGCACATTTTTTGAGAATTTTACAGCCATAAAATTAAAAAGAATACCAGGCGGCCCAGTTACAATTATGGTCTTAAGAGGGTTCATTTAGATTTTATTATTTAGCGCACTGTGTTCCAGCCAGGACATTATTTGCGTTGCGCGGAGCTCTGACTTCCGCCTCTGAGTTGTTGACGAAAGCTAAGTGTTAGCAGCATAGCGTCTAATTTTCAAGTTCGGCCCATGGGGATTTTATTGATTGATGATAATGCCCGACTTTTTATCGTTTTTGGGGAACCAATAAGCATCCTTAAAATGACTGGTGCGATGCCTGGAGTACTGCGGCCTTCCTCTTCCGGGAGCTGCTGCTTCAGAGTGACCGGCGGGAAGAGCGCTGAGGAGTATTTATACAGGTGAGCCGGGACCACATATATAAACTTTACAGCGTAGACAGAGCCACACGCTGGCCAGCGCATTGAGATGTAAATGCCACACATAATTGCTCATTCACAAAGAAATCATTCTCACCACTCCCTCAACGCGCACCTCTGAATTCGCAACTACAAGTTATTCCTGTGGTTCACATTGAGCTGCGCAACCAGAGCTAACGCGGTGGTTAGCTCTGGTTGCATTGTCACTCTCAGGAATAACAATGCTGTTAAATTTGATTTAATGGTTTCAGCATAGATAAGAGATTTTAAATTGTTCAACATTTAACTTAAGAGTTTAAGGAGCTGGCTTGTGGCTTGGACCACAGCTACAATGTGATGCTATGAGTTTAATCTTTTGAGATGCATTTGTTCACAAATATATTTGGGAATGTATATTATTTCAGCAATTTACAATTTTCAGTGATTCCTCTTAAGGAATCCGTGGTAATTGATCATCACTGACTTCAATTCCCAGATTCCTTTAAATCTACGTTGAAATGGTGTTAGTGGTGCTGATGTTCTTAAGAGGAACAGGGGGCTCTCAATTAAAATTCTGCTCGAGGCCTCATACCACATTGGACTGGCCCTGCATGATGAACTGAATCAGGTGCCACTGCGCATCTCTCTGCTGGATGCAGTGGGACAAGGAAATAGATTTAACTCATGAGGCGCCGATAGAGACCAAGGTTTTCCGTTTTCCAACTGTTGAGTTTTTAATAAGCTAATTTGACCGACGGAAAAAAAATTTCAAAAATTGACAAAATTAAGTATTATGTGACCACTCCCCAAACTTGTATTTTTCATCAGATTTCAATAAAACTTCTCTACTGCAGATAAATTAGGCCAGTGTTTTTCAACCTTTTTTGAGCCAAGGTAATTGTTTTAATTGAAAAAATCAGAGGCACACCACCAACCAACAATGTAAACAAAGATACTCTGTAGCTGCTTATATTACATAGATAGTCATTCTTATCAAAGTGTCTTGAATAGGAATCAAATAAACACAAAAATTTATTTTTGATCATATTTTACATTTCTTATTTCAAATTGCACTTAACATGTCCACTTCAAAAATACACCTGAACACCTGAACAGGGCCACAACACTGTTGTGTGTGATGATTAATTTTCTTGTTTTAATGTAAAATGCTCTGTACCTGCTGCCATCTAGTGATACTAAAATTACATGATTATGCCGCTAGTCACTACTACAGCAAAGACACTCAAAGATGGCGTTACTTGCAGATAATTAATTTGTTTTCAAAAAATCTTTTAAGACCAATTACCGTATTTTCCAGACTATGAGCGCACCATGCTATAAACAGTACCTTCAAATTTTTTGAACCCGCCTCCCCCTTCCCGGAAACTTACATATATCAGCCGCACCGGGCTACAGGCCGCTGGTATCTCTGCCGCTCGGTTTCCCTCCAGCAGAGGGCTGCCCTGTGCTGGAGGGCAGACCAGATTTGGTCTCCGTCTCCAAATCTGGTTTTGTTCACGCCGAGTTTACGTGCAGCGGCTTCGTTTCCCTCCTGTACTGCCAGATCGATACTCCTCAACTTAAAAGCTGCATCATATGAGTTTGAAAACATTTCTCCGTCGTGCCTGCTGCTAGCATGTGCTTGTTCTAAATTAAAATTAGCGCGTTCTTCTTTGATTTACAATTTTGACTTCCAATGATTCACTTCCTGCTAAAGAGCCCTCTGGTGGTTGAAGAAAAATCCACAGGAAAGCCACACGGTCAAAGTGTAGGAAAAAAGTAGCAGCTTATAGTCCGGAAACTACGGTAGGTGAAATTGGATAATTTCCACGGCACGCCCGACGATCACTCACGGTACACTAGTGTGCCGCGGCACAGTGGTTGAAAAACACTGAATTAGGCTGCTGAATAACATAAAGGCATCCATTTTGGCCATCTTTAATAGTTTCCTTGATATTGCTGATAGGAAATAGGGATTTTTTGTTTGTTTTTTAAATAATCTAATTTTAGAGAATTTTTGGCTTGCACCAAAATGTTTATTTTTTATGCATTTCATTGAAACTTCCTTCCTAGATGTCAATTAGGCTGCAGCATCATATAAAAACATTTATTTATGACTATCTTTAGTAGTTTTTTTTCTATATTGTTGGCAGAAAATGGAGATTTTTTTTTAGATTTCTTTTTTATGGAAAATTCCCTACTATTGACCATCTGAAAAAGTGCCAAAGAACGTACAGTTTTTCATAAAAAGTGTCTAGAATTTATTTTAGTATAGATACAGTCACTTCATCATGCCGCCGCCCACATAATGATGCCCTAGGCCAGGGGTCCCCTAACTACGGCCCGCGGGCCGGATCCGGCCCGCCTCCTCATTTGGTCCGGCCCCCTGAACAATACCAGACAGCATTCAGTGTTTTTTTTTCATATATGTGGATTTTTCTTCAACCACCAGGGGGGCTCTTGAGCAGATATGAAACTTAGTTTCCCTCAATGGAATATATACTAGTCAGTACCAGTCACCGTTTCGCTCACGGTTTTTTTCCATTTGCTTTCTGGGTAAAAATCTATCTACAAACGCGAATATGTCGTCGGCAGTAATCCAGCCGCCCCCCCGGTCCACAGTTTCACACTGTGAAACAGCCCCCGACCAGAAAAGGCAACAGTTATGTGGCCCTCGCAGGAAAAAGTTTGGGGACCCCTGCCCTAGGCGGATGCCCATACCTCCCATATCAAAAGCCGTCTGCTAACGCTTCATGTCCTTGTTGCACAAATCGCACAAAATCAGCACAAACCTAACCACACAAATACAGATCATCATGCATAATTCCTGTGGCCCATAAAAACATTTATTATTAAATAATAAGGACAGGAAAGCAAAGCATTCCTGTGGAAGAAGGAGGAGGATGAATAACCCCACGTTCAGGTGAGGAGGTGAAGGGACCATATTTGCTTAATTCCTCCTCTAAAAGTTTCGACTAGATTTAACTTTAGATTTAACTCCTCCCGCAGTCTTTGTGCGGGGCTCCGGCAGGTCGCGTTGGAACGCGGTGGAGCTCGGCATAGCGCGGTAGATGTCATGATCAGCCAGTCGGGCGGTCCATCCGCTTTTCAGTTTGCAAAATCACAAAAAAAATGTTAAAACAGGTCCCCGCTAGACCGTGCACACGGTAAAAAGCTCTGGAGGGGTTCACTCGATCCGCTCTTAGAACTACCGGAAACTTAAAACTCTGGTTATTCGTTTTTAGCTAGCTTCACCACGTAGCCACATTTAGCTTACAGAAAGAGCGAAAGCTGGAAGGGGCGCCTCGGGGAGGTCCGTTCGTGTGTTGATATGCGTGGGGCGTCACGCACATTGATTCTGCAAGTGTGGTTCCAGTATTATATTAAAGCTAACAAATTAACCTTTATTTTTATACCCATTTGTCTGGTTTATTTTTTATAATTCGTTCGCTATTTGATGAAGTTTTGATACTTTTATGATTTAAAAAAAAAAAACTAAAAAAATAACCCTCGACAAACCGGGTATGTATAGAAAGCCTATAGTTTAAGGATCAATATGATATCACTGTTGGCTCATTTGGTCATGTGTTTGTGACGCCCGAACCGATTTTCTTGGACAATGTTTCAGCGCCTTTCAGGAGGGGCGTTTGAATTAGCATAAATAATGTGGCTTTTCAAAAAACTTATGAAAATTACTGGGAAATTTAAAGTGTTTTATTTACTTCAACATACATAAAACTGGTATCGTTGGAAAGGAAAATCAATTAACTTTAACACAGCAGTGTTGCTTTTGAAAAAAAAAAATTCTGAAAGGGACTTTTGATGGTGGGAAGTTGGGGCATTTTCTGTGATCAGCATGCGTTCTCTCCCATTCCTGAGTGGAAAGAGTGTCGCTGCCGGTACCTATTCATACACTACCTTAAATGGGTAACGTTGTAATTAATGAATGTGATGGAAATCTGTCTAAATAAAAAAATAATTTGAGAAAAAAAAAAAAAGCAGCAGGCTCACAAAGACACTTCCAAAATAATTTCTGTACTACAGTTTTTAGTTTATGCTCATATTCAATCAATTTAATAGCTGAACTTTCACTTTTCCCAGTTATTTATAGCCTTTGTCTCCATGTGAGCGACAGGATTTGATACCTTTATCACACACAGAAACACATTTATTCAGTTTCAATAAAATGTATTGAAATTTCACAAATTTGCTTATAAATTTATTTAGTTATACAATTTATAAAAACTAAACAGCCTACAGTATTACTGTATTGTTCATGCATCTAAAATAGGATTTCCCCCAGAAAACTTGCTAAGCACGGTGGTCGGGGTGCCCAGGGGTTCTACCAGCGGTCCATGGTGTTTTTGTCTTCAAAGATGTTAAGTTGACAGGAAATGTTAACATATTACTGAGTAATTGTAAGTTATGGGAAGACATCGCCAATGAAATACTATTTAAGACTATAGAGTTTTAAAAACAACCCAAAAAATGCAATTAAAATTAAAGCTGCAAGCAGCATTGGAGGCAATGGCAGGTCGCTGCTCCAGGCTCATGGCTCATGGAGGTCCAGCAACGCTACCCGCTCTCACGCAGTTCCCACACCTGACCACTCGGCGATACACAATGTGTTCAGCAATGCTCCCTGACGATGCACAAAAAAATCTGCTGCAGATCAGTTGATATCTTAAAGCAGGGGTGTCCAAAGTGGGTCTTCGAGGGCCGGCATCCTGCATGTTTTAGTTCTCTCCCTGGTTTAGCACACCTGTATCAAATGATGGCTCGTTAAAAGGCCTAAGAGGAACACTGACATGCTGAAAAGGTTGTTACTACCACCAGGGAGAGAACTGAAATGTGCAGGATGCCGGACCTCGAGGACCGACTTTGGACACCCCTGTCTTAAAGGGATATAGCTGTTAGAATAAAGTAGGAGGCACAGTGGAGTTAATTTACAATTTAATGCTATTGAGCTCTTTAGAGGTTAACAAAGATCAATCATAAGTTTTGTGAAAATCAGATGATGCATTTATGATTTAAAGACAACTGTGTGCAAATGGCAAGAGATTAGAATTCACCATTTAGCCACGACCACATCCTCACACTTTGGGGAAATTTTTCTGCCATAATTCGAGAGCACACATCTTCAGTCTGAAAGCAGAATTTTATGTCTCTTGTTCTCAAAACTTTTAATATTTATGCACCCAGTATGACATTTGCATTCTATTGGCTGAGAGGTTGCCAAGCGATGGTATTTTTTTTCCCAAGCACAAGCAAAAAATGATTGCGCTTGGATTGCGAGCAGAGAAGTTTGCAAGCGGAGATTTGATCCAAGCAGAGACAAGTTTTGAGCGTGAGGAGAAAGGTTTGAAAAAGCACAGATAATATTTGAAACAGAGCAAAAGTTTTGAATGCAAACATTACAGATTTTGAGAAGATGGACTCAAAGCCCTGCTTTCAAACTGAAAATGTATGCTCTCGAATTATGGCAGAAAAAATTGCCTATATCCCGCCACCAGCCAGTGTTGAGGAGGATTTATCATTATGTTGTTGCAGGGCAAAGGTGATGTCACCAGTTGACCATGTGAATGAGAGAAGCCCTGGTCTGTGATATCAAAGAAATTTTAATGCAGCTGGGAGCTTATGTGGAAAGTTATTCCACCTTGATGTTTCATAGAGAATGGCAGATTTGAAGTTTAGCCATGCCCACACACTTTGATGTACGAGAAAGAGTTTGATCATTTTTGACCTTCAATGCCTCAAGACTGTGCTGATTGATTTTGAAGCCTGGATCTCAAAAGCTGTAGGATGCATTTGTTCAGATACAACATGCCTAACAGAGACAAAATGGAGGCTTTGATCCAAAATGGCTGACTTCCTCTTGGGTTTAGACCATGGCTCCCAGAGACTTTCTTTTTTACATCCTGTCAAGATGGACATGTATACCAAATTTCATGATCGTCAGTCAAAGCATAGCTTGGGGCTGTTTTTTTTTTTTTTTTTAAGATTTCTAGGAGGCACTGTGGAGGAATTAGGCCACGCCTACCAAATATTGGACTGCATTCCTCTTGGGGGTTCGACAAGGATTGATCACAGTGAGTTTGGTGCAGCTCGGCTGAAATATGTGGAATTTGTGACCTGTGACTTTGCCACGCTGCCTGTTCCACGCCCTCCACCGAAACCTTTCCGCACTTTAAAGCAAGTGAGACCAACTAGTTTCTGTCTTCTGACACAAGATCATCTTGATTACCTCAAGGGGGTCAGAGCATCCAACCAGGATCACTCATGCCAAGTTTGGTGCCAATTGACCTTTTTATGTGAAAGTTATAGCTTTTCGTTTGTACAGCAAGTTTGCCGGTTGGCCACGCCCTCTAAGAATATATGAATATTCAGTTTTTTGATAACATTAAATCCTCCACACCTTAACTGCATCCTGACCAAAACTGAAGTCACTAGGAGGAGTTTGTTAAAGTTTGAGGTGTGTAAAATTGAAAAATGGACAACATATGACCCAAAATGGCCACCTCCCTGTACATTTTATGGGGTTCCTCCACGAGACGTTTTCTCTTGATTTGGGGGTCATCTACAAAATTTCAGATCTGACTCATCTACAGATTGTCTAAACTCATGCTAGAGCAGGGGTGTCCAAAGTGGGTCCTCGAGGGCCGGCATCCTGCCTGTTTTAGTTCTCTCCCTGGTGGTGGTGGTAACAACCTCCTCAGCAAGTCAATGTTATCCTTAGGCCTTCTGATGAGCCATCATTTGATGCAGGTGCGTTAAACCAGGGAGAGAACTAAAACATGCANCAAGACAAACGAATCCCTTTTGTTCATTGATAGCTTTTGTCAGGAGCTATCAATGAGTTCATTGCAGCAAATCAAACCTGAGCGACAAGAAATAAAAATGCTAAATTCCGTTTTTGATCAAATCTAATACAAAAAATAAAATCAATGCTTCAGCAATAAAGTCAGATTACTACAATAATAATTAATCATTATAGTTTAACTAAACTTACAGTTGATCATTTCTCCCACAACCCATAAATACCATGAATGGCTAATTTCTTTAACACTGTTGATCGTTTATTATCCTCCTAATAAACCTTGATTTAAAAGTTGTCTTTGATTTCTGTTTTCCAGCTGATGGATAACAGTTAAAGTCTGATGACATCATACAGAGTCAGTTTGTTTTTTCATATAGTTGCTTTATTTTTATTCAGTGAAAAGTTTGCTAAAAGACTGTTCTGAACTTTGTATTGCAGACCAGCATTTTGCTGTGTTAGTCCTATTTTCTGTCTTTAGTCTTTTATAATTGTCAGGGTGTCTTTCTAATCACTTAATGGGCCGGTCTGTAGGCCTGACCCCAGTATGAGATTAAGTTGACAGCTTGCAGTCTCTCTAATGCCGTCAGCTCACATTAAAGTTATGACACCACATAGTCTTACAAAAACTACACATGAAGATAAACTAAATGAACAATTAGACAAATATTTGTATTCACCTTTTTGTCACGAACTCTATGTGCCATATTTAAAAATATGTATAGAAGCTACCTTACCTTGTTACAGTGACGGCCAATACCCATGAGAAAGTTGTCTGGTTTGATGTCTCTATGGATGAAGTTCTTTGTGTGTACATACTCAATTCTGCTGATCATCTGGGAGAAAAGAAACATCAAGAAAGGGGGAAAACATGAGTTGCTTATCGTTCTGTTAAATCAGAACTACTTAGAGAAATTGTTAGGAAACTACTGGCTCAGAACTTGTCTGATTTATTAAGGAGCTTCTTCACTGGCAAGTCTCAATGTAACCAGTTAATGTGCAGTTCGGTGCAGTGATGAGTTTTTCCTCACTACTGTGGGGGAGTGGGTTTTGACCCAAATATGATGGAAAAAAATTCAGATCAGATTTTATTTTTTATTTTTTTGCTATGCATATTCTGGCATACAAGATTTTTTAATGTGAAACATTTTAGATTTAGGTAACGCTGTTAACCACTCCTGAAATTTTATTTTTTTCAAAATCCAACAAATAATAAAATGCCCATCACAACAAAAAAATATTAAATATTTTCCTTTGAGCGTCAGGCGTGTCCGCTTTAGCAAACATGATTCAGAAAGGAAGGTGGAAAAATTATTTTCTACAAAATGGTACGCAGCTCACTTCACTGAACTTAATTGGTGGAGATCAATGTCAGGAAAAATTTTCATATTCATGCATCCCTAACAATTACTTTTCTGTAGTATACAAAATTAATTATAATTATAATAATCCTTAAAATGACTGGTGCGATGCCTGGAGTACTGCGGCCTTCCTCTTCCGGGAGCTGCTGCTTCAGAGCGAACAGCGGGAAGAGCGCTGAGGAGTATTTATACAGGTGAGCCGGGACCACATATATAAACTTTACAGCGTAGACAGACAGAGCCACACGCTGGGCAGCGTATTGAGATGTAAACGCCACACATAATTGCTCATTCACAAAGAAATCATTCTCACCACTCCCTCAACGCACACCTCTGAATTCGTATTCGTACCGTATTTTCCGGACTATGAGCGCACCATGCTATAAACGGTACCTTCAAATTTTGAAGGTACCGTTGAAGTTGAAGTTGAAGTTGCTGCCCTCTGCTGGAGGGCAGCAACTGCTGGATATATTAAGGACGCAGGTCTCCGTCTCTAAATCTGGTTTTGTTCACGCCGAGTTTACGTGCAGCGGCTTTGTTTCCCTCCTGTAGTGCCAGATCGATACTCCTCAACTTAGAAGCTGCATCATATGAGTTTGAAAACATTTCTCCGTCGTGCTTGCTGCTAGCATGTGCTTGTTCTAAATTAAAATTAGCACGTTCTTCTTTGATTTCCAATTTTGACTTCCAATGATTCACTTCCTGCTAAAGAGCCCCCTGGTGGTTGAAGAAAAATCCACAGAAAAGCTGCATGGTCAAAGTGTAGGAAAAAAGTAGCAGCTTATTGTCCAGAAACTACGGTAGGTGAAATTGGATAATTTCCACAGCACACCCGACGATCACTCACGGTACACTAGTGTGCCGCGGCACAGTGGTTGAAAAACACTGAATTAGGCTGGTGAATAACATAAAGGCATCCATTTTTGGCCATCTTTAATAGTTTCTTTGATATTGCTGGTAGGAAATAGGGATTTTTTGTTTGTTTTTTTAAATAATCTAATTTTAGAGAATTTTTGACTTGCACCAAAATGTTTATTTTTTATGCATTTCATTGAAACTTCCTTCCTAGATGTCAATTAGGCTGCAGCATCATATAAAAACTTTTATTTCTGACCATCTTTAGTAGTTTTTTTCTATATTGTTGGCAGTAAATAGAGATTGTTTTTTTAGATTTCTTTTTTATGGAAAATTCCCTACTATCGACCATCTGAAAAAGTGCCAAAGAAAGTAGTTTTTCATAAAAAGTGTCTAGAATTTATTTTAGTATAGATACAGTCACTTCATCATGCCGCTGCCCACATAATGATGCCCTGGGCGGTTGCCCATGCCTCCCATATCAGAAGCCGTCTGCTAACGCGCTTCATGTCCTTGTTGCACAAATTGCACAAAATCAGCACAAACCTAACCACACAAATACAGATCATCATGCATAATTCCTGTGGCCCATAAAAACATGTATTATTAAATAATAAGGACAGGGAAGCAAAGCATTCCTGTGGAAGAGGAGGAGGAGGATGAATAACCCCACGTTCAGGTGAGGAGGTGAAGGGACCATATTTGCTTAATTTCTCCTCAAAGTTTCAACTAGATTTAACTTTAGATTTAACTTCTCCCGCAGCCTTTGTGCGGGGCTCCGGCAGGTCGCGTTAGAACGCGGTGGAGCTCGGCATAGTGCGGTGGATGTCATGATCAGCCAGTCGGGCGGTCCGTCCGCTTTTCAGTTTGCAAAATCAAAAAAAGAAATTGTTAAAACAACGTCCCCGCTAGAACCATGCACACGGTAAAAAGCTCAGGAGGGGTTCACTCGATCCGCTCTTAGAACTACCGGAAACTTAAAACTCCAGTTATTAGTTTTTAGCTAGCTTCACCACGTAGCCACATTTAGCTTACAGAAAGAGCGAAAGCTGGAAGGGGCGCCTCGCGGGAGGTCCGTTCGTGTGTTGATATGCGTGGGGTGTCACGCACATTGATTCCAGTATTATATTAAAGCCAACAAATTGATCTTTAATTTGATACCCATTTTGTCGGGTTTATTTTTTATAATTCGTTCGCTATTTGACGAAGTTTTGATACTTTTATGATTTAAAAAAAAACACTAAAAAAATAACCCTTGACAAACCGGGTATGTATAGAAAGTTTAAGGATTAATATGATATCACTGTTGGCTCATTTGGTCATGTGTTCGTGACGCCCGATCCGATTTTCTTGGACAATGTTTCAGCGCCTTTCCGGAGGGGCGTTCGAATTAGCATAAATAATGTGGCTTTTCAAAAAACTTATGAAAATTACTGTGAAATTTAAAGTGTTTTATTTGCTTCAACATACATAAAACTGGTATCATTGGAAAGGAAAATCAATTAACTTTAACACAGCAGTGTTGCTTTTGGAAAAAAAATATTCTGAAAAGGACTTTTGATGGTGGGAAGTTAGGGCATTTTCTGTGATCAGCACGCATTCTCTCCCATTCCTGAGTGGAAAGAGCATCGCTGCCGGTACCTATTCATATACTACCTTAAATGGGTAAAGTTGTAATTAATGAATGTGATGGAAATCCGTCTAAATAAAAAAATTATTTGAGAAAAAAAAAAAAGCAGCAGGCTCACAAAGACACTTCCAAAATAATTTCTGTACTACAGTTTTTAGTTTATGTTCATATTCAATCAATTTAATAGCTGAACTTTCACTTTTCCCAGTTATTTATAGCCTTTGTCTCCATGTGAGCGACAGGATTTGATACCTTTATCACACACAGAAACACATTTATTCAGTTTCAATAAAATGTATTGAAATTTCACAAATTTGCTTATAAATTTATTTAGTTATACAATTTATAAAAACTAAACAGCCTACAGTATTACTGTATTGTTCATGCATCTAAAATAGGATTTCCCCCAGAAAACTTGCTAAGCACGGTGGTCGGGGTGCCCAGGGGTTCTACCAGCGGTCCATGGTGTTTTTGTCTTCAAAGATGTTAAGTTGACAGGAAATGTTAACATATTACTGAGTAATTGTAAGTTATGGGAAGACATCGCCAGTGAAATACTATTTAAGACTATAGAGTTTTAAAAACAACCCAAAAAATGCAATTAAAATTAAAGCTGCAAGCAGCATTGGAGGCAATGGCAGGTCGCTGCTCCAGGCTCATGGCTCATGGAGGTCCAGCAACGCTACCCGCTCTCACGCAGTTCCCACACCTGACCACTCGGCGATGCACAATGTGTTCAGCAATGCTCCCTGACGATGCACAAAAAAATCTGCTGCAGATCAGTTGATATCTTAAAGCAGGGGTGTCCAAAGTGGGTCTTCGAGGGCCGGCATCCTGCATGTTTTAGTTCTCTCCCTGGTTTAGCACACCTGTATCAAATGATGGCTCGTTAAAAGGCCTAAGAGGAACACTGACATGCTGAAAAGGTTGTTACTACCACCAGGGAGAGAACTGAAATGTGCAGGATGCCGGACCTCGAGGACCGACTTTGGACACCCCTGTCTTAAAGGGATATAGCTGTTAGAATAAAGTAGGAGGCACAGTGGAGTTAATTTACAATTTAATGCTATTGAGCTCTTTAGAGGTTAACAAAGATCAATCATAAGTTTTGTGAAAATCAGATGATGCATTTATGATTTAAAGACAACTGTGTGCAAATGGCAAGAGATTAGAATTCACCATTTAGCCACGACCACATCCTCACATTTTGGGGGAATTTTTCTGCCATAATTCGAGAGCACACATCTTCAGTCTGAAAGCAGAATTTTATGTCTCTTGTTCTCAAAACTTTTAATATTTATGCACTCAGTATGACATTTGCATTCTATTGGCTGAGAGGTTGCCAAGCGATGGTATTTTTTTCCCAAGCACAAGCAAAAAATGATTGCGCTTGTATTGCGAGCAGAGAAGTTTGCAAGCGGAGATTTGATCCAAGCAGAGACAAGTTTTGAGTGTGAGGAGAAAGGTTTGAAAAAGCACAGATAATATTTGAAACAGAGCAAAAGTTTTGAATGCAAACATTACAGATTTTGAGAAGATGGACTCAAAGCCCTGCTTTCAAACTGAAAATGTATGCTCTCGAATTATGGCAGAAAAAATTGCCTATATCCCGCCACCAGCCAGTGTTGAGGAGGATTTATCATTATGTTGTTGCAGGGCAAAGGTGATGTCACCAGTTGACCATGTGAATGAGAGGAGCCCTGGTCTGTGATATCAAAGAAATTTTAATGCAGCTGGGAGCTTATGTGGAAAGTTATTCCACCTTGATGTTTCATAGAGAATGGCAGATTTGAAGTTTAGCCATGCCCACACACTTTGATGTACGAGAAAGAGTTTGATCATTTTTGACCTTCAATACCTCAAGACTGTGCTGATTGATTTTGAAGCCTGGATCTCAAAAGCTGTAGGATGCATTTGTTCAGATACAACATGCCTAACAGAGACAAAATGGAGGCTTTGATCCAAAATGGCTGACTTCCTCTTGGGTTTAGACCATGGCTCCCAGAGACTTTCTTTTTTACATCCTGTCAAGATGGACATGTATACCAAATTTCATGATTGTCAGTCAAAGCATAGCTTGGGGCTGTTTTTTTTTTTTTTTTTAAGATTTCTAGGAGGCACTGTGGAGGAATTAGGCCACGCCTACCAAATATTGGACTGCATTCCTCTTGGGGGTTCGACAAGGATTGATCACAGTGAGTTTGGTGCAGCTCGGCTGAAATATGTGGAATTTGTGACCTGTGACTTTGCCACGCTGCCTGTTCCACGCCCTCCACCGAAACCTTTCCGCACTTTAAAGCAAGTGAGACCAACTAGTTTCTGTCTTCTGACACAAGATCATCTTGATTACCTCAAGGGGGTCAGAGCATCCAACCAGGATCACTCATGCCAAGTTTGGTGCCAATTGACCTTTTTATGTGAAAGTTATAGCTTTTCGTTTGTACAGCAAGTTTGCCGGTTGGCCACGCCCTCTAAGAATATATGAATATTCAGTTTTTTGATAACATTAAATCCTCCACACCTTAACTGCATCCTGACCAAAAATGAAGTTGATAGCTCGAAATCACTAGGAGGAGTTTGTTAAAGTTTGAGGTGTGTAAAATTGAAAAATGGACAACATATGACCCAAAATGGCCACCTCCCTGTACATTTTATGGGGTTCCTCCACGAGACGTTTTCTCTTGATTTGGGGGTCATCTACAAAATTTCAGATCTGACTCATCTACAGATTGTCTAAACTCATGCTAGAGCAGGGGTGTCCAAAGTGGGTCCTCGAGGGCCGGCATCCTGCCTGTTTTAGTTCTCTCCCTGGTGGTGGTGGTAACAACCTCCTCAGCAAGTCAATGTTATCCTTAGGCCTTCTGATGAGCCATCATTTGATGCAGGTGCGTTAAACCAGGGAGAGAACTAAAACATGCAGGATGCCGGCCCTCCAGGACCCACTTTGGACACCCCTGTGCTATAGGGGGCTGTAGAGCAGTTTGGAAACACCCACTTGTGATTCCACTAGAATCCAAAAAGTTTAGTTTGGGGACAATTTTGGGTGAAATTCACTGCTTGGGCCTAATAAATATCAATTATTTGCACTTCTGTTTAATCCAAATTAAATCAGCAGCTGCAGAAGTCCCCCAAGGACTACAAGGCTCCCACATAAATGCTAATATATAAATGTAACATTTGTTTATTGAGAAGATCAATTATACTAAGTTTGATTTAATGGTTTCAGCATACATAAATTAAAATATTTTAAATTGTTTAACATTTAAATTTAAG
Organism: Poecilia formosa; assembly: GCF_000485575.1. Taxonomy (NCBI): domain Eukaryota; kingdom Metazoa; phylum Chordata; class Actinopteri; order Cyprinodontiformes; family Poeciliidae; genus Poecilia; species Poecilia formosa. Next base: position 19,760 of record NW_006800841.1, on the reverse strand, counting down.
ATTTTAAGGAGCTGACAAGTTGACTATGTAAAAGTTCAAAGAACAATCTAGATAGTTAGATTGTTTAGTAACCACAGTGACAATCTGATGCTGTGAGTTTAATTTTTGAGTTTGAGCTCTGTTTGTTCCCAAATATATCTCAGTAAATTACAATTATCACCGATTGCTTTTTTAGGTTGGCCAATTAATTTACCCTCCTCTCAGAACTGACTAAAATTATGTTGAAATGTTGTTAGCAGTGCCTCTATTGGAGGGGCTCCCAAGTCAAATTCTGCTCAATGACTCAAACAATCTTGGACCTGCCCTGCATGATGAGTTAAATACCCTAAACTGCACCTCTCTGCTGGATATAGAGGGACAAACAGGAGACTTAATTTGTGTGGCTTTAGTCGCGCTTCCATTTTGTGTCTGTTGAGTTTTTAATAAGTTAATAAGTTTTTAATAAGGGCTACAGAGAGTGTTTTGGATACCCAAAACAAGCTTTATGCGTTAGGGTTAATTAGTGCAATTTTACTTACTTGGTCTGCCAGCATGAGGACAGTTTTCATGGTAAATCGTCGAGAGCAGAAGTTAAAAAGGTCCTCCAAACTGGGTCCAAGCAAGTCCATGACTAGGACGTTGTAGTCCTTCTCCTGGCCATACCACCTGATGACATTAAAAATATATATATATATATATTTTCCAATGTGCATGTGACAGTTAATTGAGTTCATGCTGTTTTTGATCTGAAAAATCTTACTTGTAGCTGCATAATGACTTAAGCACATGACCACCACATTAACTTCCAACAAGTTTAATGTGACATTAAACTGACAACAGCACTGATCTCTCACTCTCATGTAAACGCACACACATACAAACACATCTATACACAGCCCTGGAAACATTTAAGAGACCACTGAACATCACTGAAAACCTCAAGGTTATTCAATCTAATATTGATTTCTGAACTCTTCCTGAGTTAAAACATTAGTGTTGTTTCTAAATGGATATGAACTTGTTTTCTCTGCATTATTTGGGGTCTGAAAGCACTGCATCTTTTTCGTTATTTTGACCAGTTCTCATTTTCTGTAATTAAATACTAAATTTTTGCTTGGAATTTTGGAGACATGATGTCAGTAGTACATAGAAGAAAAGAGAAATATTCATTTTACCCAAACATATACCTACAAAAAGTAAAAACAGACAAATTGATTATTTTAAGTGGTCTCTTAATTTTTTCCTGAGCTGTATAAACACATACATATCAGAGGTGTTCCAATAGATCGGCCATTGATCATAATCTGCCGATTTCCGTGAATATGTGTATGATCGGTGATCACCGATCACCAAAACCATCATCTGTTTCTCACTTAGAAGCCTGAGTGAGCAGCTTATCTCCTCTTTCCTTCACACTACAAAGCACGCAGCAACAAATCCTAAGTGATGTGGTGAGGAACTTCAACGCTCAGAGTGAATGGGGAAGTTTGCGTGTTGCAACGCAGAAATACCTCGGGGGTGAAGGACGTCAAAATGCATCAACACAACAAATCTAATATGACATTTAAAAAACAACACCTGACGAAGTTTGGCTAAATCGACGTTCACTGCAGGAAAAAAAAAAAAGACATACGGAGCGGCCAGGCAGCAGGTGAAGCAGCGCACACCTTCCAACACTCACCCGGAAGAGCATGATGGTCAGAAAACAAATAACCTGAAAAATAACTCAAGTCTTCGGGCTAGTGGTGTAAGACTCTGGCTCTGCTTTTGCTGCTAGATCGCCACTATGTGCTACTGGCAGCAATATTTCATAGACGTAGCACCGTTTCTGCTCCACCCGGCAATGAACTCTACCACCGAGCATCCCCAACATATATATATATATATATATATATATATATATATATATATATATATATATATACATACACACACACAGTGCGCCTGTGTGTCAGCAAAATTTAGTTCAAAATATACGGAGTAGAGATGACGTGCGTGTCGCTCTGAAGACACAATTTTAACGATCCTGCAAAAAATAAAAATCTGGTTCGACTAGCTTCTCTGAGGAACTCTGTGTCTTCAGAAAGCTCCGCCGCCATTTTCTAACAGACATGTTGGGAAGTAACACAACAAAAGAGGAGCGGCCATTTCCAACCACATAGCTTTTCCCTGCCTTGGATCCAAATGCGGCCTAAAGAGGCTTCACAGTGAAATAAGGTTGTTTGGTTGAAAATATATCTTCACAAGAATTGATTCATAATTAGCGAGCCCTATCTCAACTAGACCTTCGCTAAATCACTGATTGTTCTCTGTGTCTTGGATGGCAAAGCAAACGGAACCGCATAAATACGATGACACCAACTAGACTAAGAGGGGAGAAAAGATTTTCTTACCTGATGTGTGGAATCCCGACTCCACCTTGAAGGATCTTGTACAGCTTGCTTTCGTATAGGAGCTGTGGATGTCTGGCTTTTTGGGATTCTAGTTTTACAGCTACCTCCTACAAATCACACACAACATAGTAGCTGTTACCGCTGCAGTTCAAGAATTGAGATGACAAACACTTCCGATATACCAATAGGCTAACATGAAATCTTCTTAGTTCTCCGGCAAACAGGCAGGGCAGTGTTGCGATCTGCCTGTCATAGTAAGAATCTAAAATGAACCATCCCATTCCCAAACAAAAACCCAGAAACAGACTGATTCACCAAGTTACCTCTCCATTTGTGATGTTGATTGCCAAATAAATGTCGCCGAAAGATCCCGATCCAATTTTTCTGACGAGCTTGTACTTTCCACCGACTATGAACTCGGCTTTGGAACCACTGCTGCTGGCCATAATATCAACCGAAGAACAATTACCAACAGAAAAGCTTTAAGATCTTTGCGTTTGTTGGTCAACCTTGGTTATCGGTAGAACATAAAGTTGCGTTATTAGTAAAACCACCGCACAACCTCTCACAAACAATTTCCCCCCCCCCAAATACGAAAACGATTATTTTCAGTGGATCTCGACCAGCGATATTGGTTTTGTCATAAGCTAGAACCTATAATTTCTCTAGAAAAATGTCGTGCCAAACAGAAGGAGTAAATCCAAAACTAAATCCCAACAAGCTGAAGGCCTTTAACAAGAAGCTAACGTCAGCACAGCAAAGTTTAGCATAAGGCTAACGTTGTAGCGAGCAGCAACACTGAAAAGTGTCCCAAGTTTCTGTCACAAGGAGCTGAAAGCAACGCTCCCGATGATGGTAATGGTAGTTCTACAGTCTCTTAACTGCTTTTCCGGCTAACTTTAAGAACCGCAACCGTCTATACAAAGCGCAACCCACTCACTCCGCCATCTTGTCTTCTCTACCCTTCCTCAACTGGTTTCAGTTGAAGGCGATTAGCTATGCTGTCTCATGGCCCCTTCAAGTGCTGTTGGGAATTTCACAGCTATCAGGAGCAAAACACGATTTCTAAAGCATAAATTAGCTACCTTATTTTTATTATGTAAAATTATACATCATATTTATTTTTATTGCCTTTCTTGGTTCATTTAAGTTGGTAAATTATGTGATTTAGCCTCCTGTGTTGTACAACTAATTTTTACGTGACTAGCGAATAAGTAAAATAAAAACAATAGAAAAGAATAGCGGGGCAATATCTTTATTGCACATGTGTCAAACTCAAGGCCTATGGGCCAAATCCGGCCCGCCATAGCTGTTTATGTGGCCCTATACATTCTAGAATAAACATTAAATGTGCTTAAATATTAAGCTATCAGTCAAATCAATGCAGTTTTTATCTGTTTACTGCCAAATTATATCAATCAGTCCCTCTAGTTTCTTGAGAGTTATTGTGGAAATTCATGCAAAATCAGTAAAATCCCTGCACTTTTTTGCATTAATACATAATTGGGAGTTTATTGCAGATTTTTCTCAAAGATTTCTAGAAACTTTCTTACTTGTACTAAACAGCTAACTCAGCCTTAATTGAGTTTAGATTATAGTCCATGATCTATACAGTGAGTAATAAAAAGTTGTATTTACCATCATAAATAAGCTCAAATATCGCAAATATTTCCAAATTAGTACCACAAACACTTTGAGTTTTATTGCAAAAAATCACAAAAAGAATCACAAAATCCTGAAGGGACTGAAAAGATGTTCAATAATAAACATCTTCCCAGAATGTTTTATCAAAACAACCTAAAAAAAAAGGCTAAACAACCTGATAAAGATGTTCTGGGGACAACTGTGGAACCTCTGGTGATGACTGCACAAAGAAGGATTTTGCATAAAATCAAGTGAATTATGGAAACCCTGAGAATCCTCTTCATGAGACTGTCACAGAAAGATAGTTTACTCCGTCAGAGGCTTCTTCAAATTTGTTGTAATACACACNCAAACGGAACCGCATAAATACGATGACACCAACTAGACTAAGAGGGGAGAAAAGATTTTCTTACCTGATGTGTGGAATCCCGACTCCACCTTGAAGGATCTTGTACAGCTTGCTTTCGTATAGGAGCTGTGGATGTCTGGCTTTTTGGGATTCTAGTTTTACAGCTACCTCCTACAAATCACACACAACATAGTAGCTGTTACCGCTGCAGTTCAAGAATTGAGATGACAAACACTTCCGATATACCAATAGGCTAACATGAAATCTTCTTAGTTCTCCGGCAAACAGGCAGGGCAGTGTTGCGATCTGCCTGTCATAGTAAGAATCTAAAATGAACCATCCCATTCCCAAACAAAAACCCAGAAACAGACTGATTCACCAAGTTACCTCTCCATTTGTGATGTTGATTGCCAAATAAATGTCGCCGAAAGATCCCGATCCAATTTTTCTGACGAGCTTGTACTTTCCACCGACTATGAACTCGGCTTTGGAACCACTGCTGCTGGCCATAATATCAACCGAAGAACAATTACCAACAGAAAAGCTTTAAGATCTTTGCGTTTGTTGGTCAACCTTGGTTATCGGTAGAACATAAAGTTGCGTTATTAGTAAAACCACCGCACAACCTCTCACAAACAATTTCCCCCCCCCCAAATACGAAAACGATTATTTTCAGTGGATCTCGACCAGCGATATTGGTTTTGTCATAAGCTAGAACCTATAATTTCTCTAGAAAAATGTCGTGCCAAACAGAAGGAGTAAATCCAAAACTAAATCCCAACAAGCTGAAGGCCTTTAACAAGAAGCTAACGTCAGCACAGCAAAGTTTAGCATCAGGCTAACGTTGTAGCGAGCAGCAACACTGAAAAGTGTCCCAAGTTTCTGTCACAAGGAGCTGAAAGCAACGCTCCCGATGATGGTAATGGTAGTTCTACAGTCTCTTAACTGCTTTTCCGGCTAACTTTAAGAACCGCAACCGTCTATACAAAGCGCAACCCACTCACTCCGCCATCTTGTCTTCTCTACCCTTCCTCAACTGGTTTCAGTTGAAGGCGATTAGCTATGCTGTCTCATGGCCCCTTCAAGTGCTGTTGGGAATTTCACAGCTATCAGGAACAAAACACGATTTCTAAAGCATAAATTAGCTACCTTATTTTTATTATGTAAAATTATACATCATATTTATTTTTATTGCCTTTCTTGGTTCATTTAAGTTGGTAAATTATGTGATGTAGCTTCCTGTGTTGTACAACTAATTTTTACGTGAATAAGTAAAATAAAAACAATAGAAAAGAATAGCGGGGCAATATCTTTATTGCACATGTGTCAAACTCAAGGCCTGTGGGCCAAATCCGGCCCGCCATAGCTGTTTATGTGGCCCTATACATTCTAGAATAAACATTAAATGTGCTTAAATATTAAGCTATCAGTCAAATCAATGCAGTTTTTATCTCTTTACTGCCAAATTATATCAATCAGTCCCTCTAGTTTCTTGAGAGTTATTGTGGAAATTCATGCAAAATCAATAAAATCCCTGCACTTTTTTGCATTAATACATAATTGGGAGTTTATTGCAGATTTTTCTCAAAAATTTCTAGAAACTTTCTTACTTGTACTAAACAGCTAACTCAGCCTTAATTGAGTTTAGATTATAGTCCATGATCTATACAGTGAGTAATAAAAAGTTGTATTTACCATCATAAATAAGCTCAAATATCACAAATATTTCCAAATTAGTACCACAAACACTTTGAGTTTTATTGCAAAAAATCACAAAAAGAATCACAAAATCCTGAAGGGACTGAAAAGATGTTCAATAATAAACATCTTCCCAGAATGTTTTATCAAAACAACCTAAAAAAAAAGGCTAAACAACCTGATAAAGATGTTCTGGGGACAACTGTGGAACCTCTGGTGATGACTGCACAAAGAAGGATTTTGCATAAAATCAAGTGAATTATGGAAACCCTGAGAATCCTCTTCATGAGACTGTCACAGAAAGATAGTTTACTCCGTCAGAGGCTTCTTCAAATTTGTTGTAATACACACTACTGCAGGAGGGCCTGCCTGTCCGCAGCCATCGTATGGAGGTATTTTTGATGCAAAACTATTTGTGCCTTGCTACTGTAAAGTTAAAGTCGGACAGAAAAATCCTATAGTTATTGTGGATCTTTCCCAGTCTATCACAAATACACCTCTTTGAGCACAAATACACAAACTGTTTTCTTTGAGTTGCACTTTAAAAAAGTTTACATATTCAGTTTTGCTCCAAATGATCCAAAGCAAATGATGCAAAACAAATTATCATACCCGTATCTCATAAAATAACCTGCAAATATTTCTTGATCATTCACAGGCACAAAACTACTGCTACACGTTCACAGATTCTTCATTAAGGGTGCACAAATTCCACTCTACAAGTCACAAAATATAAAATTTATGCTCTAATACTTTTGCTCCACTCAGTCCAGTACATTTGGAGCAAAATTAATTCAAACACCTGTATTAACATCTTCATACAGACAAATTCTTTTAAATAATATTTTTTCCTTAACACAGATGGGTCAGTGAATGCAACTACAGAAAACTGATGATAAAGTTACAAATCCTGCTCTACAAGTCGCACTGTCTTTTTTAGCACTTTAGTTTTGAACCATTTCCCAGCCAGTATACCTAGGTGGGCCCCATATGGGATAAATGAGGGCAACAGTTTAGGTCCTACAAGGTTTTGACCCTGGCTTCCATGGTGGCCCTATGGGAAAACATGCTTGTGTTATTGAGGAGGTCTTGAAAGCATTTTGCCAACCGACCCATAATACCTAGAGTTGAGGTCAGTAGCACACCACCCCAACTACACACAGTTTTGGTGGTGAACTACTGCCTCATCCACTGACCCCACTGATGTTGTACGGTGGAAAAGAGTCGCCTCAAAGCCACATGAAAGTTGTTCCTCCATGGCTTCTCAGAACTCCTCTCACACCTAGGTTTTTGTCCCAGCAACCACCCGAACTGCATGCCACTTGGACTGTACCCATCAGCTATTTCCAGGGTTCCACAGGCCAAAAAGACCCAACAGGACTCTTTCTTCAGCCTGACAGTGACCGGTGTCCTCAAGAGGGTTCGAAGGTTGCCACTGTAACAAGCACTGATAAGCTTGCAATAACAGCTCCATTAAGACAACGGAGGCACAGAACATGGCCCACTTCAACTCAATGACTGTCTTCAGGAATTCACCATCCGAAAGACCGACCTATAGATCCTCTTTGTTGTGGGTAGGGTCTTTGTGGCTCCCTCCAAGGTTGCAAGGTTCCTGCTCTGCCAGTGCTGGCTATCAGAATTTTGGCTCCTTCATCATTGGTCACCAGACTCTTGGCGCCTTTTGTTGGTTTTATGAAGGTTCATGCTCCTTCATAAAACACAGAGTACAGAGAGCTGGTCCACCAGCTCTCTGTACTCTGGTGGACCAGCTCCAGAGTACAGAGCTGGTCCACCAGACCAGCTCTGTACTCTGTGCTGAGTACTCTCTGTACTCAGAGAGTACAGAGAGACCAGCTCTCTGTACTCAGCCTCTTGTCCATCTGTGATATACCTGACAACTGCAGATTAATCTGAGTATATCTGGAGATGACAGGAGTCAGGATTTGTCCTGGAAGTCTTAAGTGTACAGAGTAAAAAAGGAATGCTTAGATGTACATTCCCCTGTGGTGCGCCTGCGTTGCTGACCACAGGGTTTGTGAGACAGTCTCACAAACCATGGTCTATAAGTGAGCTAGATCCAGGTTATTGTTGAGGCCTCCACCTGTGTCTTCTGAAGCTTCTGACAAAGCAAATCAGACCGTACTGTGTTAAGTGCACTGGAGAAATCAAAAAACACAATCCTCACAGAGCTGCCTGCTTTGTCCAGATGATAGTAGGATTGTTAAAGCAGTTGTAAGATGGAGTCGTCAGCTCCAACTCCACGGCGATAAGCAAACTGCAGAGGATCCTGATATGTGCTTGTCTGCTTACTCAGATGGGCCTAAGCAGATATCCCAATTGTTTCTGTGTTTCTACTATATTTCTTAATATTTATTGAAATATACTTAATTTATTATTATTTATTTGTTTGCACTGCCTTCGAGAGTTGCTACTTTTAAAATTTCATTGTGCTTTCTTGCACAATGAATGCTCACTAAATTTGATAAATAAAAACAAAGTAAGACAGAACAGGGAAAACTTGAACCAGAACACATGCAATACATACCAATGTCACACTTACCTGTAGTTAATATTTTGTAATACTGCACATATCACTCAGAAGCATTTGGGACCTGTAACACACAAGACAATTTAAACATGAACAAAACTGCAAATCATTAAAATTGAAACAAGAGAACATCATATAATATAATTAGTTTTATGAGCTTTTCTTGACACTATCCTGGGGCAGTTTTACAAGAAGTGGTACTGCCATTCTTAACGTCCACTCTGATCACCACCAAACACACAACCCTATGTATACACAATCATGTCAGTATACTGTACATGGTACATACCATATGACTCCTGTATAAAATTTATACAGTGTCATACATACCATTTAGAAGCATCTGGGATCTGAAAAACACCGAATAGAAGACAATTCTGACAAAAAAAGAAGTTGTGAAAAGGGAATTTTTGTTGGTTATGACAAAAATAGTCTTGCTTGTCTTTTATCCAGACACAGGAAGAGTGCTTAAGAACAGGCTGATAAAGTTTACCACAAAAAGTACTAATGAACGTGACACTCAGACTGATGAAGATATGAATGAGAACATTTCATTCAAGAAGAGAGTTAAAAGTGAACAACCAAAACCAGATTTGACAACAATTATTTCAGAGGGGATTAAAACTGAGACTTCTAACACTGATGGCAACTTAGGTCAAAGTTAAGGTAACCTTGGTGCACTTTATGTTATGATGTGGTGTGGTGGTGGACCCAAACGAAGCAGGCAGTAGCCGTAGAAATAAGTGGATGTTTAATGAAGAAAATCAACCAACAAAAAAATGTAAAATCTAGAGGTACAAGAAAATCCAAAAACAAAGCAAACTGGAAACACAAGGGAACAACAGGTAATCCAGGAAGGGAAACATGGGTAGTAACAATCAGGGTGACAAGACAGAGTAGCGAGTTGTGACTCGGATAAAGGAGCTTAAATACTGGGAGGTAGTAAATGGAACAATGGACCTAACGAGATGACATAACTGGTTGGAGGTGTGAGTAGTTGGCACAGGAGCTAGCTGAGGGGCGGGGAAAAGATGGCACAGGGAAGCTAAGGATATATACTGAGGAGAGACAGGGAGGAAACACCAGGAAGCTGAAAATACTTCTAAAAGGAAAGAAACACTAATACCAAAGAAAACCTGATGAACTAAAAGACATAAAGACATGAGGGAAAAACATAAACTTAAACAGAAAGAAGGCTGATCTATCAATAATAAGAACTAGGGGACATAGAACTAGAGAAACTAGAAGATCTGAACCTAAAGGGACCAAATAAGAACTAGAAACACTACAGAACTAGAAGGATTTAATAACTTAACTGGAACCACTTTTTTTTTCTCTCTTGCTCTCAATGAAGGCGGACGCTTTTTTCCTCTGCTCCCTCCCTGCCCGTTTCTGCTCTGCTTGCTCTGTTTTTGTCCTGTCTTTTTCTATATTTTTGGAGCCTTTCTTTGCACATCATCCAAATCTACAAATTATGGATCTGGTCAACCGATCTCTGTAAGAGTGAAAATACTATTTAAGGAGTTGTTTTTGTGAAAGGATTTTGGCACCTCTCTAGGACAAACTGACCTGACTCCTTTCCTTCCATTTGCGTGCAAAGCCCAAATGGAACCAAAAAATGACTTGGAAAGCATGGCTGTTGGACAGACAAGATCAACAATCTGAGATAAATTATCCTATTCAGAAATTCTGAAATGGAGCAGGTGTTGAGTTCATGAGGTCTCAAATATTTTAAAGGTCGTCCAACATACACTTAGTATGAGGCACGCCAGAATCTTTACGCAAATCAAGAGTAGCGACGCCATTGGTTGAAACTTTCCAAACTCACATCAGTGAAGATGAGAGTGTATAAAAAAGGGTGATGTTAAGAATACGGGGAGATTTTTTTGTTGAGACTTTGGAAGATTTTTGAGTATTGAACTGATGAAACTGTAATGAGGAATCTGTGGTAGTGTAATAAATCTCCAGCTCGTCTATGGCCTAGCAGCAAGAACTACGTCTCCGTGCGTTATTTCTTTTACTTATATATTTAAGAGTTTAGCCACCTTTCAATTCTCCAATGTATCTCAATGCAATTGATCAAATTTTCGACGAGAAGTCTGGGCATAGGAGAGCCCTCTTGTGCTGCAGGGACACACCCAGCGGGATTCACCCTGGATTTATTCATGATAACAGGATTTCTGCTGTTTGGAGCTTGTGGATTCCTGCATTATCAACAAATTTGTGACGGATTTGGCCGAACTAGCGAACACTCAGATTGTTGGTGTGAACAGAGAAGAGGACTCTAAAACTCACTAACGAGATGGAATCAATCTTGGAGAAGTTTGGTTTAGTGGAACGACCAAACTAATTTGGATGATTGGGAACTGAGATGTATTGGAGAAACTTTAGGGAAGATTGAAATTTATAATCTACCCAACCTAAGACATTCTGTATCTGAATTGGCTTTCCCTGTGTGGCCTTGGGTTAGGGTAGGATATCTTTCTTTTTAGGTGGAGTACTCCCTTTTTAACCCAGAAAATGATTATTTTAGTTTATTAGTAATATCAGAAATTGTGGAAAACGCACTATTTAGATCAATATTATACAGCCCAGAAATGGAATCAGAATCAGAATTAGAATAACTACGAACTTAGAATCCATAAATACTTAACAGGAACAGTCACTGCTTAGTTTATATGACTTTTAACCCAGAAAAGGAATTAGATCAGTCACTCTTTAGCTTATTTTATCAGAAACTGTAGAGTACTCACTATTTAGAAATGGAATTAGATACTTAACAACCCTGAACAGGAGAATCTAGTTTTCATACTTTAGAACATTAGATTAGTTTTCTTTCCTCTTTTTTCTTTCCTTTGGTTTGTTAATTTTGTTTGCATTTCCTTTTAACTCATGTAAAGCACTTTGAATTGCCTTGTTGCTGAAAATGTGCTATATAAATAAAATGACCTTACCTTAAAGGTAATTTTAAGGTAAGGTATATATAAACTCAGACATGTAAGAATAACTGAACCAAGGGTGATGAAATAATTAAGAAATAAACATTACTAGAAACACTACATGGAGGTCGAAATAATTAATAATTAGAAGGATTAAATAAAACTAAAACAAACTATAATCATAAAGAAAGCTTGACAGACTCAGACATACAAGAAAAACAGAACCTAAGGTAACTAAAGAATAAACCTAACTAGAAACCCTATGAAGGGCTGAAAATAAGGAAAACAACAAGGCAATTCTAATCACACTAAATAACCTCAAATAATAAAACTGAAATGACCATGAAGAACTAACCTAAAGATTACGAAAACATAATGGTAAATAAGATCAAAACCAAACCCAAAAACCCAGAGTCCTGACACTAACCCTATGTAACAAAAGTCTATAGTCAGGTCGCTGGTATTGATTGTAATGAGACTTTTCCCCCAACTGCTCATATGACATATGTGCATAATCTAATGCAGTTTACTGCACAATATGATTTATTGCACCAAATGGATGTCAAAATGTCATATTTACACTCCCTTGCTGACTGTGAAGTATCTTTAGAACAACCTGAAGGATTTGAGGTGGTGACAGAGAGAGGGGAGAAATTAGTCTCAGGCTTAATAAGTCCCTACATGGTCTGAAACAATCAGGACGAAATTGGAATAAAATGCTACATGATTTTCTTATTGCTACGACAGATTGGCGACCTGTCCAGGGTGACCCCGCCTCTCGCCCAAAACGTTTGCTGGAGATGGGGACCAGCACCTGTCCCGACCCCCTAGGGACAAGGGTTTTCAGAAAATGGACGGATAGACGGACGGACGGTTGGATGTTCTTATTGATAATGGCTTTGTGCAGAACCCTGATGACTATTGTGCTTAGAGTAAAGAAAATGAAATTGAGAGGGTTGTTATTTGAGTTGATAACCTTATTGTGCCAGCTAGTAAAGGTCAAATACTCAAAGTGTGAAGGCAGCTAAGATTCCAATTAAAGATCTTGGAAAACTTAAACATTTCCTAGGAATTGATTTTACACAGAATAATTGTGAAGTAAAAATGGACCAGAAAAGATACATCATGAAAATTGTGGATAGCTTTAACATGACTAACTGCAAACCAAGATCAACCCCATGTAAAAATAAAATGAAGCTTGACAGTGAAGGTCAACCTGCTGATCCTAAAAGGTATCATGAAATAGTGGAGAGTTTGATCTATGTAATGATGAGCACAAGGTCAGACTTGAGTTTTATTGTCAGTAATTTTCTACTGTAGTAGTACAGAAATGTATCAATTTCTACACAAATATTTTCCAAGTGACATCAGTTCCAATTGGACAAAGTGGGCGTGGTATTAAAGAAGCTGCCGCATTCAATCTGACACATGGCCAACCGCCAAAAAAAACAACAAGAAGAAGAATCTGACACGTCCTCCTCGTGCACCCACTGTGTGGCTCGTGTCCTGTGAGTTCTGGCTGTAAATCAGCAACAGATCGCTTTTCGACCTTTTGGCTAAGAGAGTGATCGTCTCCACTGGGTGGTGATAGTGTTGGTCTCTGTGACTTGTCTATCACCACTGATCTAGAGGTCCAGAAAACTGCCCCTGGATGACATGCTAACCACTTGAAATAGTGGAAGACATCTCCTTTTATTGTTGTGAGTGTTTTGCTTTGTGGTTTTAGTTATTTATTGGGTTTCACTAAAGGTTTTAGCCTTTAGCTGGTGGTACCTACAACATGGCGGCTACCCATGCCGGCATGCAGAGGCCCCACAGTGTTCGCTGAGATTTTGCGATTGGATTTTTCAAGAAAATTTGTCCAGAAAACTTAGAACTTCAACAAGCAAGAGGACCTAAATTGCATTTAGATCTTACTTTTCAATAAAAGTCTTGATGTAAGTTTTTTGTTCCAGAGCATTACTAAAAGAATTTTGGACCCATTTGGAAAATGCAAAGACCCATTGTCAGCATTAGACATTGAGAAACTGACTGACAACTCCCTGAAAATAGTGATTGTCAGGATGTTCAATGAGACTGTCAGTGCTGAACATATCTGTATGTGGCTGGGTAGATACTGCACTGTGAAAAGCCATGCTTTGAAGGTACAGGATGCGGACAGCAGCTAGAACTGTGCTTGGCGTGTCTCCATTAAACAACGAGAGGACCCTCAAAGCTTCCAGGGCCTGAAGCATCTCCCATCCATGGTAATCCTGGGGGACAACAGAGGCTACATACACTACCAGGGCCAGCCGAAATTGTGCCGGAAATGCATGGAACATGGTCATCTGTCTGAAGCATAAGCTTTTTTGTGGGAAGTGTCGGGAGGGGGGACACACTTTTGAACAATGTGGAAATGATCATAAAGGTAATCTGTGTGGGAGCAAACACCATTTGTTCAAAGATTGCCCAAAATCATTTTTAAACAAATTAAAGAAAAGAAAAGAAAAGAAGAGAAAAGAAAAGAAAAGAAAAGAAAAGAAAAGAAAAGAAAAGAAAAGAAAAGAAAAGAAAAGAAAAGAAAGGAAACGGAACAAAAGAAGGAGGCAGGCCAACATGAACCAATAAATGAGCTAATTGATGCTGCTTGGCAGGAAAATTCAAACTTCCCTCCTCTGATTGGAGGAGAGGAAGCGGGAAGAGCAGAGGGGAAGGAAGCAGTCCCCCACACCGAAACATCTAGTTAGGTAGAGGACCTACAAACCGATGGCGGAGCTAGTTCAGATTATGAAGAAATGATGATGCCGCCCTCCCCGATGCCGAGCTGGCAAAGAGGCTGGCATTGGAACTGTCCTCCAACTCAACCATCGTAATGGAGAAGAGGAGAAGACTGAAGAAACTCTCGAATGGTTCATCTGGGGACGAACCCAAGATTTTCCCCTCCAGCTCACCCAGTGAGGTTGAATATAGGTCACCAATCAACCCCAAAGAACTCAATGAAGGATTTGGCTGTAGAAAAACGGCCGAAACCAAGAACCCGAAGGGGGAATAGAGTTCAGTCCCAACATCCACCACCATGGACGGTTGAGGAAGAACTCAGTTCACAAGACAGCATCTGACCTGGCCAATTTTAATCTTTTAAAAATGGCACATGTGGTTTTATTTGTAGTCATGGTCTGGGCAAATGTAAGTTTTTTATTTAACTATCACTTTTTTAGTCCTGTTGTGAGACAGACTTCTCAAAAAATGCTGTTGTTGCATTTTGTTCAAACTGCAGAATATAACTTTAATAAAAAAAATTATTTTTTCATATTTATTAAAGCTGTCACAATGTCACAACAGTTTGCTATGAAACAGATAATCTGTGAAAAGACCAATCTCTCCACCTCCTCCCTGAGCTGCTACTGCTGTCTAAAGTACCCAATCAAACCAATCAGAACCAGGAGGAGGGTCTTAGAGTTGTCAATCATCCTCATTCACACTCACTGCAAAGTGTGCTAATTTAAGATTTTATAAAGATTGTTTGAATTTCTGCGAGTAATAAATAAATTGCTTTTAAATAAATTGACAGGGGTAAGGAATTATGCTGGTATTGGGGGTTAGAGCTGCTGCTGACCAACTCATCTGTTGTTAAGTGTGGTAAGAGGTACAGGGACAAGTTAAATATGTCAAAAAGTGGTTAATGAGAGGTGGTGAGGTTGAACGCTGAGACCCAGGTTGTGAAGAAAATGATGAATTTAATGATGCAACTCAAGCAGTCCAATACAGGCGGCACGGCAGAGAGCTTAGTGCACAGCTAATTACCGGTAGCAACTGATGTACTGAGGACTGCAAAACGAGAGCTAACCCTAACCAGGACTATGCAGTTCTACTGGAGCGCACACAACAACTGACATTAGACGACAAGGATCCGACAAGAGACACATACAATAGGTGGGATTAAATTCACAGGGAGGGTAATCAGGAAAACTAGACACAGCTGCGATCAATCAACAGAGAGGACAGGACATCACAGAGACTCACGGGGAAACAAGGCCAGAAAAAAAAACAAGAAACAAATACACAAAAACACAGATCGTCACAAAATATATGTTTAATTATATCCTTCACTCATTAAATAACAGTGAAATGGAGGCAAACAATAGTCTGTAGCTATTCGTCTAACTTTTAATAGGACATCACCAGCTTGAATTGACCAAAACTATTAACTATCATCAAGGCTCTCTCTACTTTTAATTCAATATTATGCAAATAAAAATGGCGAATTTGAACAGCATCTGTTATCTTCTCTGGTTCATGGCTTTTCTTCTTTTTATGGCTCTTTAAAAAAAAACAACAACTGAAAGTGTGCATTACCGCCACCATCTGGTCTGGAGTGTAAACTGGAGCTAGTGCCGTTTACTAATCGATAGATCTTACGTCATACATCTGAAAATGGATTGGGTAAAGAGCTTCCGTGTTTTAGTTAAAAAACTGAAAACAACAGATCATATTTGGAGAGATGTAAAACTGAAGATACCAACTCCATTTAGTGTTAAGACAAGTATTGTTTTTGTTGTAGCACCTCTGTCACTAAAGTGTCAATGTTTGATATTTTGATGTATGAACACATTAGTTACTTTGTTAAACAACATTACATCAAGTTCCACTATAAGGATTGTTATTTTTTCATTCTTTGCCACTTTAACAAAGATTATTAAGGGACCTAAAAAGGCATACTTTTTAGCCTAAAGTATACATTGTATACAAGTATACATTGAGATGTAATAAACTTGAGCAGGTGTACATTTACACTTGAGCAAATACATATTTTGTTCATTTAAACTATACTTTAACTTAATGTATTTCTTAAAAGTGTATTTTGGTACAATTATATTTAAGTATGTTTAAAGTTCCATCCATCCATCCATTTTCTTTACACCCTTGTCCCTTAGTGGGGTCAGGAGGGTTGTCTAACTGTTAATGAGAGAAGCGATGTGAACACTGGACAGATCCAAAGAAATATTTCAGAGATTTTTCGGAGAGTTCTTACTTGAAGGCGGAGTTGGATCATGAAGTGCAATTCAGTAAATAATGACACTTTTAATGTAAAGTTGCTTTAAAAGTTGGATTAAAGGTCCATTAAAAGTGCCAACTTTGCATTAAAATGTTATTTACAAAATAATGCAAAGATGGCACTTTTAATGGACCTTTAATCCAACTTTTAAAGCAACTTTACATTAAAAGTGTCATAATTTACCAAATGACACTTCATGACATGCTTTATAGCAGAGGTTCCCAAACTGTGGGGCGCGCCCCCTAGGGGGGGCGCCGTGTCATTGCAGGGGGGGGGGGGCGCGGGAAGCCGTCTGGATGAAAAAAAAACAAAACATGAACACTGTATGCGCTGGGTTTTTACCTTA
>NW_006800841.1:0-1907 GCF_000485575.1 Poecilia formosa | reverse complement strand
CAGACAAACTGACATTTCTCCGTCCTAAGAACAGTGAGGATCAACGACAGAACATTCCCATTCACTGCACCACTGCACTTTACAGAAACCTACAAAAAATAACAATAGAGCAATTAAACAGAGAAAGCATTTGTATTTTAAAAAGAACAGAAACACGGCAAAGAAAAAAGTAAGACTTAATTTCAAGATGTTGTGGACTCGCCATGTATGTAACATCATCAAAAGTGACGATGTTTGGGACCGAATGCCTGGGGTGGAAAAATATTTCTGGGTGACTTCTTTGCCTGTTTATGTTAGAAGCAGCAGAAAATAGTCAGCAATATGATAAAATCAGTTGATGTTGGCATTAACTATGAAGCTGTTTTAAGTGTGGACTTAAGGAGACAAACTACCTTAAAAGTTTTCCATCCATGATCTGAACACAATGATCCTTGCAGGGTGGTGAGGGGGGCTGGTGGTGCCCATCTCCAGCAGTCATCAGATGAGAGGCAGGGTTCACCCTGGACAGGTCACCAGTCCATCACAGGGCCCTGAAAGCCAACAATGAATAAAATGCATGAAAGAGAAATGTTAGATTAACAAGGGGAAAAATTCTGTCCAATTATTTTTAAATCAAATCATGTTTATTAAGCACTTAGTGTTGAAAACACACCAGTTTTTGCTGTTGAAAATGTAGCTAGCTGCTCAGTAAAAAAAAAACAAAAAAAAAAAAAAAACAAAAAACTTACACCATTAAGACGATGTGGAGGTTCATCCTCAAAGCTGGTTGTTGATCTGGTGGAGCCAGAGCCTCTTCTGAGAGGAAAGTCTTTAGGTTTTCTAACACCTGATTTCTCTGGCTTCCTCTTTCATCTTCATTTACTTAGACTGCAAAAATATGTTGAAGATAAAAACATTGATGAACGAGTTATAACAACAACCTCACAATATCAACGTTTCTTTGACATACTGAGCTCAATTAAAACCAGGTTAAGTTTATGAAGAAAAGTATATTAAGTCGCAACAAACACTCTCCATGCATTTATAACATGAAGGTGAATGATTGTTGTCATGATATGAGGAAAGACAGGAGAAGCCCTCGTCTGTTGGAAAGCCGTTGTTCTGTCAGATCAGCATACTTTGTCAGATAGTCGTACGCTTAGCTCAGACATGTATACGCAGTCATTACCATATGATTTTATTTAATCAGCAACATAGAATCATGACATAGATCATCATACACTTTGTTATTAACAGTTGTATGGCATCCTGACTTAGCGGTTAAGCAGGTTAATGAGTTTTACACGGGCGTGTGTTGTGGTTGACTGCAGCTGCAGCCAGACCTGCTTTAAATACACTTTGAAACCACGACAACACATGTATATTTATCTAGTTATCATATTATATGATATTATAAACAATTTAATGACTTATTTTCGTCATAACTTGTTGCGTATGGTGAACTGACAACTCCACTGACGGTCGGACTTCTTAATGCGCATACGCGGGCATGGTACTCACTGCATGTATGCTATCCTGACACCATATGGCTGTCTGATACGTAGACATAATATAAGAGTAGACCCCGCATTGGCCGCTCCAGCGCAGGAAATACAGCGGCCATCTTGGAGCGGTATACCCTCCTACTTTGCTCAATGAAAACAGCAGAAGATGCCTCAGCACTGAGGGATATTGTTGTTCGGATCGATGGATTATTGATGTGAGGGCTCCACAGACAACATTTCACAAGTAAGATGGACATATTATTGTGTATATTTTGTGATTAGAATATTACTTTACTGTATTTATGTCCACCGGCGAGATACCAGCTAATATTATTGAGGATTAGAAAGGTGGCTATACTCTTAAATATCTAAGTAAAAGAAATAATGCACAGAGACGTAGTTCTTGCTGCTAGGCCATAGACG
>NW_006800840.1:48541-65172 GCF_000485575.1 Poecilia formosa | reverse complement strand
TTATTTTGGATTTATTCAATTATTTTAGGAACCGGTTCCCATTTGGACCGTCCTCCCCCTGCTGGTAGGCCTCCCTCAGTACTGTGCATTTCCCTTCCTATTGTGGATCCTTATGTTTTGATTGTCTTTTTTTTTTTTTTTAAACAAACATGAAACAATAAAATGTAATTAACTTTTGGAAAAGTCTTGTTCTCTTTGGTCACAAACCTCAAGTGCCAACTGGCAAGCTATTTCCTTGGGTGCAATTCCCAAGGTGGCGTTGACGACTTCTGGTTACTCTGCTCTTCACAGCAGGGTATCAGATTCATACCCTAGTGTCACTACATTTATAGGTCGTACATTTAATACTTGGTGTACTTAAAATGTACTTGCACAAATGTAAATATACTAAAGTACTTTTTTTTTCACAAGGGTAAGTTTAATAAGGTTTTCTCCATATTTGTTAAAGCTGTCACCATGTTGGGCCAGTTTCTTATGAGACAATCTGTGAAAAGATCAATCACCTCCTCCCTGAACTATTACTATCTAAAGTAATGCAACGTTCTGACCAAAAACAACCAATCAGAACCAAGTGGACGCTATTAGTGCTGTCAATCAACCTCATTCACTAATGGTGGAGAAACATTTTCATTACAGTAAAAATGTTTATCTGCTGTCATTGGTAGCTATGCTAACTAGACTGAGCATTCACAACAGGCTGCACTAGCTACAGTATAGCACAGAGCGAGGCGGAGGGAGGATGAGATTGACAGTGCTAAATCTCTCCTGCCACTGATTGTTTCTCACTGAGAGAAAGCAGATGGATTTTTTTCAGATCATCTCTCATGCCATACTGTCAGAACATGATGACAATTTTAACAAATATGTAAAAATATTTTTTATAAAGTTACATACTGCAGCTTTAATTTCACTCGGGAGAGGATGGGTCAGGAGGGATGTTGGTTAGAGCTACTGCTGACTGACTCATCTGTTAAGTGGCAAAAGGTACAAGGGACAAGTTGAATATATGGTAAATGGACTGAACTTGTATAGCCCTTTTCCAATCATTTTAACCACTCAAAGCGCTTTACACTAGAGTCACATTCACCCATTCGCACTCACAAACACACATTTATACACCGATACGCAGATCGGTAAGCATATAGGCGTATATGAATATGTTGGTAATTTCTTTCCTTAATTCATTAAATGCTAGTGAAATGGAGGCAAACGGTAGTCTGTAGCTAAGCTAACTATGCTGAGTGGTTGATAATCTCACACAGTCTCCTCACCTCTCAGAAAAACTGGGTTACAAATTCACACTCTTACCTTTTTCTCTCTCCCTCTGTCTACTTTTTTTTGAAAACCTGATTTTATCATTTTTCTTAGTAGCATAGTAACTGCTAAAGTGGTTCTTCTGTCTGCTGCTGAACAGCGTCAACGTCGAGCACTAAGCAGGAACAAACATTTCATGCAGATCCAGGGGGGTTCAGGGCAAATATGTGCTTTTTGGTCTGGGAGTGGAAACATTTAATTTTTACTGCTAAAAACAATTTTAGAAAACACAATATAATTAATTTTGTAATTGACAGGGCCCCATTTATTTTTATGTCTATGAACAGAAAAAAATAAATTGTGGAGGGCCCCATGTTGGTCAGGGGCCCTTAGAATTGTCATAAATTTTCCCCCCTATACAGCGCCCCTGCACTGGTCCCTTTCTAAAATGCCATTAATGTCATACCTGGTTGTTTAATTGCTATTGAAATAGGCATGAGAATATTGTTACGACGGCCACGGATGGATTGTAAAGGTGCGGGATAATAACTACTCCAGGAGGGATTAATGTCGATCTTCTTTTAATGAAGATAACGGAACCGGAGTACAACTGGATAGTTAAAATGCTCTAACGCCGATGGAGACGAACTTCACACGTCCACACCAGAGTCAGCGAGCATCAAGAACTAAAACAAAACATTCCTCCCAGAACACACAACCGCTGCATGCAGAATTCTGCATGCAGCAAAGTAACAATGAACAGTAACGCACTTAAGCTCAGATCAGCCTAGTCAGTATGGAAAATAATGCAGAGATAAGCAGATGCATACAAGTACTACACTATTGTACTTTAGTTTCCTAAAGAACTGATGTGGGAGTACTTTCTATATTATGTTAGTTCTTAGCAGTATTATCTCAGGCAACGCCCCCTCCAGGAAGGGACCACTGCTACACAGATCGTCAGATCAGAAGTTAGCTTTTTGTTGTGATCTGTGTTTTCTGTGTATTTATTTTGAGGTTTTCTGTGTTTATTTAGTCCCGTTTCCCTGTTGATCGTTCCCAGCTGTGTCTAGTTCCCTGATTACCCTTCCTGTGTATTTAAGTCCACCTGTTGTCTTTGTTCCTTGTCGGGTCCTCGTTTTATGTCACGTCGTTCGTCTGCTGCCAGTTCCTGTGTTCTCATCATTAAATGCCTTCTAAATGTCAGCCTGGGCCTGCAAGCGTCTTACTCACCAACAACAACCACCACACATAACACTTCTGTGGAGAGAAAAAAGAAGCATACATTTATCAGCTGAAATAACATCAAATGATAATAAAACAATAATAATAACAATAATAATAGTACTGTTTATAAAGTCAATTCAAACAGTTCAAACTAATTACAAGGAGATAAAAATATAAATAAAATAAAGTTTAAAAACAGTTGTGGCACAGTTGGTAGCACTATTACCTTGCAGCAAGAAAGTCCTGGGTTCGAGTCCCAGTCTGGGGTCTTTCTGAATGGAGTTTACATGTTCTCCCTGTGCATGTGTTTCTTCTCTTCAGGAACTTTACCTTCCTCCCGTAGTTCAAAAACACGACTGTTAGGTGAACTGTGCTCTCTAAATCAGGGATGGAGTCAAGACCAGTTCTTCTGAAACCAAGACTGAGGCAGAAATGTTGACAAATATTTTAGGACATTGGTACATCACAAAGTGCAAAAATAAATGGAAAAACAGTCAGTTACTCAATCAACACTACCTCTGTCCCTTATCTTTACACCCTCAGCCCTGGTGGGATCACAAGGGCTGCTGGTGCCTATATCCAAAGGTCATTGGGTGAAAGGCGGGGTCACCCTGGAGAGGTCTCCTGTCCATTGCAGGGCAACACAGAAACAGACAGGACAAACTTACACTTAAGGAGTATTTAAAGACTAATTAACTTGACAGTCATGTTTTTGGACTGTGGGAGGAAGCTGGAGTACCCGGAGAGAACCCACCATGCACAGGGAGAACATGCAAACTCCATGCAGAAAGACTCTGGGCCAGGAATCGAACTTCTTGGTAAAAAAAACTAATAAAGGTCATAATAAATTAAAATTTCAGTTATTAAATGCAGCCACACATTTATATACATTCTCTAAACTGAATCAATCATCTTAAATTACACAATAGTTTAAAAAACAGAGAGATTTGTCATAAATAGATTATATATTAAAAATATACCATCCGTTTTCTGTATACCCTTGTCCCGAGTGGGGTCAGGAGCGGTGCTGGTGCCTATCTCCAGTGAATGTTTCAGGCGAGAGGGGGGTCACTCTGAACAGGTCACCAGTCTATCGCAGGGCTAAAAATATACATATCATATATATATTAAAAATATGTATATTTTTATATGATCATTTATCCAAGAAAAAAGCTGTGAAGTTAGCAGAGGGAAGAAAAATTGTCATTTTGTTCTCCAACAGCCTAAGCATATGGCAGTATAACCACAGACATAGCTCATTCTGAATAAACCTACTCCATTCTGTGATACTCAGGGATTTTTTTTTCAGAACAGGAAATGTCAACCATGTAACTCAATTCTGAGTCCAATAGCTCCTGAGTTAAGAAAAAGAAGCCCTCATCAATGGATCAAAGATAACACGATTCACCATGGCAATGGAAAAAAAAGGCACCATGGCAATGAAAACTAAAAAGTAAGACAAATGAAAATAGAGCTATTAATAGCCACATAAGGAGAATGTCAAAACATATCTAACAACAAATAAAGGAATACTACTGCTGCTAAATCTAGAGTTAGCATGGTAGAAACCAATCCATCAGTGTGATTTAGTGTAACATTCTTGAGGGTACAAGAGGGAATAGACAACCCCACTAAACTATACAGGTTTCTAAGATAACAAGGTACTTAGAAATGTTCAAGTCAAAATAATCTACAATCTGACAGGAGCGCTCTTGTTTAAAAAGCAGTAACATTTCTGACAGGATCCTGTTGGCATTAAAAATTGTAATGCTAGATAAAACATCTAATCATGATGTGTCCCTTCTATCCCAACAGAGATTGCTGCACAGTATTTGCTCTTCAACATCTCCCTGGCACTCCCTGGAAAGGAGTCATAATTTTTGTAAATTTCCTGGGGCCAACTAAAAAGCAAGACAAAGTAGAGTTTGTTTGAGGACTAAGTTGCGGTTGTAAGCCGACTTAGGATAATGGCTATCTAGCATATCTGAAACCAAAAGCCCAGGATATGCACATATTCATCCAGTCACTTACTCATACTTCCTGCCCCCAATTGTCTCTACACCAGTGTTTCCCAACCCTGGTCCTCAAGGCACACTGCCCAGTGTGTTTTAGGTGTTTCCTTGCTTCAGTCCAGGAGATTTCAATTGACAGGTGTTTGATGAACTGCAATCAGCTGAATCAGGCATAGTAAAGCAGGGAAACATCCAAAACATACTGGGCCTTGAGGACCAGGACTGGGAAACACTGCTCTACACAATAAGGACTTGGGTGAGACAAGATGATTTATGTTTATTGCACATCTCTCCATTTGATAAACAATTAGTTGGACGTTTGATGGATTTTTCACACTAAGGGAGGGTGATATTTACCATTTTCTGTCTCATGTCCACCACTTTATCATTTTGAATGCTATTGCTATTACTGATGTTACAGGCTAACATTGCTTTATAATTGTCTTCTGACTGTTTTTCCAATTAAGGACAAAGGTGGCACCATTCAATCTGATCCAAAATTAATCAACGCTGCATTTGCTTCCTTCTATCTGGAATTACACAAGTCAGAAAGCAATGTGAACAAACATGCCTACAATGGATTCTCAAATAATATTAAAATGTCACACCTTATTAATGACATCTCCCCAACACAGGATGGTCAAGGTAAACTGCAGGATCATGGCCTTTTCGCATGTAACACACATAAAAGTAAATCATCAGGGCCAGATGGTATTCCACTCAAATTTTATCTCTCTTTTTGGCCATTGATTGGTCCGCTATTGGACATGATTAAATTTTCCATCAAAGAGGGCTCTTTGTACGGGGAAGTTAACCCATCCATCCATCCATCCATTCATTTTCTTCCGCTTATCCGGGGTCGGGTCGTGGGAGCAGCAGCTTCAGAAGGGAGGCCCAGACTTCCCTCTCCCCAGCCACTTGTTCCAGCTCCTCCAGGGGAACCCCAAGGCGTTCCCAGGCCAGCCGATAGACATAGTCCCTCCAGTGTGTCCTGGGTCTTCCCCAGGGCCTCCTCCTGGTGGGATGTGCCCGGAACACCTCACCAGGGAAGCGTCAAGGAGGCATCCTGACCAGATGCCCGAGCCACCTCAACTGGCTCCTCTCGATGTGGAGGAGCAGCGGCTCTACTCTGAGTCCCTCCCGGATGACCGAGCTTCTCACCCTATCTCTAAGGGAGAACCTAGCCACCCTGCGGGGGAAACCCATTTCGGCCGCTTGTATCTGTGATCTCGTTCTTTCGGTCATGACCCAAAGCTCATGACCATAGATGAGGGTGGGAACGTAGATTGACTGGTAAATTGAGAGCTTCGCTTTTTGACTCAGCTCTCTCTTCACCATGACAGACAGGTACAGCGCCCGTTTCACGGCAGACGCTGCCCCAATCCGCCTGTCGATCTCCCGCTCCCTTCTTCCCTCCTTCGTGAACAAGATCCCCAGATACTTAAACTCCTCCTATTGAGGCAGGATGACCCCCCCTGACCTGGAGAAGGCACTCTACCCTTTTCCAGCTCAAGACCATGGCCTCGGATTTGGAGGCACTGATCCTCATCCCAGCCGCCTCAGACTCGGCCGTGAACCGCTCCAGCGAGAGCTGCAAATCACGACTTGATGAAGCCAATAGGACCACATCATCCTCAAAAAGCAGAGATGCGATTCTAAGGCCACCAAAACGGATCCCCTCAACACCTCGGCTGCACCTAGAAATTCTGTCCATGAAAGTAATGAACAGAATCAGTGAGAAAGGGCAGCCTTGGCGGAGTCCAACTCTCACCGGAAACGAGCCAGACTTACTGCCGGCAATGCAGACCAGACTCTGACACCAGTCATACAGGGACCTGACAGCCTGTATCAAAGGGCCCTGTACCCCATACTCCTGGAGAACCCCCCACAAGGTCAGTATCCTTGTTGCCCCCCATCATGGTGCCTGTACGTTGGGGTTTACCCCGGTGAAAGAGAGGGTAGCCTCCCTCCGCCTATGGGTTTGGGGACGGGTTCTGACTGTTGTCTGTGCTTATGGGCCGAACAGCAGTTCAGATTACCCACCCTTCTTGGTGTCCTTAGAGGGGGTACTGGAGAGTGCCCCTCCTGCAAACTCCCTTGTTCTACTGGGGGACTTCAACGCTCACGTGGGCAATGACAGTGAGACCTGGAGAGGCGTGGTTGGGAGGAACTGCCCCCCCGATCTGAACCCGAGTGCTGTTCTGTTCTGTTGTTGGACTTCTGTGCTCGTCATGGATTGTCCATAACGAACACCATGTTCAGGCATAAGGGTGTCCATATGTGCACTTGGCACCAGGACACCCTAGGCCGCAGTTCGATGATCGACTTTGTCATCGTTTCATCGGATCTGTGGCCGTATGTCTTGGACACTCGGGTGAAGAGAGGTGCGGAGCTGTCCACTGACCACTACCTGGTGGTGAGTTGGCTCCAGTGGGTGGGGAGGAAGCTGGTCAGACCTGGCAGACCCAAACATGTAGTGAGGGTCTGCTGGGAATGTCTGGTGGAGTCCACTGTTAGACAGAGATTTAACTCCCATCTCCAGCAGAACTTCGAACACGTTCCGGGGGAAGTGGGGGACATTGAGTCTGAGTGGACCATATTCCGTGCCTCCATTGCCAAGGCGGCTTTTCGGAGCTGTGGCCGCAAGGTTGTTGGTGCCTGTCGCGGTGGCAACCCTTGAACCAGTTGGTGGACACCTTCGGTGAGGGATGCTGTCAAGCTGAAGAAGGAGTCTTATCGGGCCTTTTTGGCCTGTGGGACTCTAGAAGCAGCTAATGGGTACTGGCGGGTGAAGCGGCATGCGGCTCGAGTGGTTGCTGAGGAAAGAACTCGGGCGTGGGAGGAGTTTGGAGAGGCCATGGAGAAAGACTTCCGCACGACTTCGAGACGATTCTGGTCCACCATCCAGCGTCTCTGGTGGGGGAAGCAGTGCAGCACCAACAGTGTTTGTAGTGGGGATGGTGGTGCTGCTGACCTCAA
The DNA here is from genome assembly GCF_000485575.1 of Poecilia formosa. NCBI lineage: Eukaryota > Metazoa > Chordata > Actinopteri > Cyprinodontiformes > Poeciliidae > Poecilia > Poecilia formosa. The sequence goes on along the minus strand of NW_006800840.1, from coordinate 57,700 downwards.
CTCGGGACATTGTGGGCTGGTGGGCAGAATACTTCAAAGACCTCCTCAATCCCACCAACATGCCTTCTGTTGAGGAAGCTGAGCCTGGGGACCCTGGGTCAGGCTCTCCAATTTCTGGGGATGAGGTCGCCGAGGTGGTCAAAAAGCTCCTCGGTGGCAGGGCCCTGGGGGTGGATGAGAGTTCCTCAAGGCTCTGGATGCTGTAGGGTTGTTTTGGCTCATGCGACTCTGCAATATTGTATGGACATCGAGGGCAGTTTCTCTGGATTGGCAGACTGGTGTGGTGGTTCCCCTGTTCAAAAAGGGGGACTGGAGGGTGTGCTCCAATTACAGAGGGGTCACGTGGAAAGGTGTATTCAGGGGTCCTGGAGAGGAGGGTCCGTTGGATAGTCGAACCTCAGATTCAGGAAGAGCAGTGTGGTTTTCGTCCTGGTTGTGAAACACTGGACCTGCTCTACACTCTCAGCAGGGTCCTGGAGGATGCATGGGAGTTCGCCTAACCAGTCTACATGTGTTTTGTGGACTTGGAGAAGGTGTTCGACCGTGTTCTTGTGGGGGGTTCTCCAGGAATATGGGGAGGGGAGTTAACTCTGAGTTAATTTTCTTATACTCCTTATAAAGCCCTCCACTGACTTCTTAAAAAGGAAAGAACCCAGTAGAATGCTCCAGCTTTGGGCCACTTGCAAAACTACTGACCCAGCACTACAAGACCATAAGACTAAGTTGGTTCATCGTGATAAGACAGGGTTTATAATGTTCAGATTGGCTACAATAATGTTAGAAGATTACTGCATATTTTAGAAGGTGCTCAACACCTATGTTTCTGTGCTGCTGTCCTTTCATTCGATGCCATAACAGCCTTTGACCTCCTTGAGTGGCCCTTCTTATGGTCAGTGTTTAAGTCTATGGGATTTGGCACATCATACATTAAAGTACTGTACAAAAAACCCAACAACCGTGGTGCTTGCAGGCAAAACTACCTCTCCACTTTTTGATATTTCAAGGCAAAAGGTGGACTGAGAGCTTGCCCTAGACCCTAACCCCTCTCTGTCTGCTGATATTCGCCCTTTCACTTGAACCATTACCACAAGCTACACAAAGCTCATCTACAATTTCTCCAAACTTTATTAATAATACACACAATCATATTTTGTTATGCGAGGATGACATCTTATTGTATCAAAGCAATACTGTGCAATGCATTCCACATGTGTTGTCTAGCTTTGAGCATTATGGTATTCTTTCTGGTTTTAAAATTAACTGCTAGAAATCAGAGTTAATGGCTTTAAATCAGGTCATGGTTAGTGCCCCCATCCATGCATCTATCCCAGTCACAAAAAACTTATCTGGGGTGGACATCTGTTCTTCCACACAGAAAAGCTATAGCATATCTTGATAGATAGTCTAGATTGGCAGCTTTGTGTAGGATAGTGATAAATAAAACAAATATTTTCCCCAGAGTCAATGAAGTTACTTTCTCCACCCCCTCAGTATTGGAGCAATTTACTATCAGCAGTAACAACATTTATTTAGCATGGTAAATGACCTTAAGTTCACCACAATGCAGCAAGAAAAACAGGCCTGTCACTTCCAAACTTCAGATTCTATAAGTGGACCTTTACTCTGAGGCCTGTTTCATTCTGATTTCATCCTGAGGCACATATGGATGGATAGGGGTATTTTCAAAAAATGTGACCTGATGAAGTCAGTAGGACCAAATCATCCATAAATATCCATAAATGTAATGAACCGAATGGGTAACAAAGGGCAGAGTCCAACTCTCACCAGAAACAAGACCAACTTACTGCCAGCAGTGCACACATGCTCTGACATCAGTCCTAACAGCCTGTATTAGAAGGCCTGGTGTTCTGTATACTGTAAAATCTAATTAATTCACCTTACTTAAAAAAATATATACAAACTCACTGCCTCAAAAAAATTAAGCAAAGTAAGTGGGCGGCGGGTGTGGGGTGGCATGAGCTGTTCATGGAAACACCAGGATTATGTTTTTATCAGGAGTCAGATGAGACGAATTATTAGCTCCAGAAAAGAACAAAAACAAGGACATACATGAAATGAATGCATGCAGTATTGAGCCAAAGTACTTCAAAAACACACAAATATCAAAAATGACTTTTTCTAAATTAATTCAACTCAAGTAGAGTGAGTTGGAGACTTTTAAACCACATGTTCCAAGTAACTTACTAAAAGTAAGTGTTGATAGTAATTTGATGAAAACTGATAAAAGTCAACTTACTATTTTCAATTAAATACAATTTTGCATTTACAGTGCAGCAGTGGTTTCTGAATGGTAAATGGATGGAGTCAAGTGGACTTACTTGTGTCAGGATCGGTAGTTTTCTGTTTATTTTTGAGTAGTTTCCATGTTTATTTGTTATCCTGTTTCCCTGTGAGTCTCTGTCTCTGCGGTTTCACGTTGATTGTTCCCAGGTGTGTCTCGTTCCCTTGTTTACCTCCCTTTGTATTTAAACCCACCTGTTGTCTTTGTCTCTTGTCGGGTCCTCGTCTAACGTCTGTTTCTGTCCCCTGTGCTGCCTGTGATTTTGGATTTTGAGTTGTTCTCCTGGTTCTTCATTAAATCATAATTTTCATCATGACTACCTGGTTTCACCGGCTTCTCCCTCACCACTCACAACTACACATCATGACAACTTGAGCTTTTTACCTTGCGCACAGGTAAAAAGCTCAAGTTTTTTACCTGTGTAATCAGAATCAGATTAGTCTTGATTCTGACTAATCTGGAGGTTTTTGAAAAAACAAGCATTTGCTTATTATCAAAAAAATGGCTGGATGGGTTTTTCTCATGTTTAGATTGTTTCTGGAGGCATTAAAGATCCAAATGTACCAAAAATGCAAAAAGATGTATCTCTTTTAAGTTAGTTTCTCCCAAAATTAATATATATATTCGTTTTACTGTCAATGTGAATAATAGCAAACGTCATTTTTATATGTAATAATGTCTGGAGCCAGATAACTAGTAAAAAAAATCAAAAGGCTCTAGACCTTTAGAGATACAAGTGGACAAAAGATCAGCATAAAGCTTTCTTCACATCTGTCCTCCTTGATCCCACAATATGCAGCCCTTTCTTGTTCAACACAATCTTATCTGAGGTCTGGTCAGAGACACTCACACAGTTTTTTTTCCTCCAGAGTCTTTACTTTGTTGCTTTACAAAGACTACAAAATATTTATATAGATATATTGTGTAGGAAAGTTTAATTCCACCTAGAGTAAAATTGTGTTTTTACAAGCATCGTGTTATTGTCGTCTCCTTGGTCAGGTGAAGCTTTGAAGGGAACATTTGTGAATATGCCTCTGATTTGATACTACTACGTTTCTGTAATAGTAACTTTCCTAACATTTATAAACTAAAGAGTTAAAAACAGAACATTTATAGTATGATTGGTCTTACTTTATTCAATTTTGTTTAAAATCTGAAAATTGCTCAAATGAAGGATCATGGCCAACTAAATTGAAAGACCATTAACCAAAGAAACATCAGATAAAAAAATTGAAGTCAGGAGAGAATTAAATTAATAATTCTTTTTACTGTAATGATTAAATGATTTACTGATTAAACATTTTATTGTCTGTTACACATCATGCTTTTGTGACAGTTTGAGTGCAGCACCATTGAAAAGCATGTTGTGGTCTGAGTGGTTTGAGGAAGGATTCTGTTGATGGCAGAGGAAACTGAGGAATTCCCTGTTGGGCCACTCTGTTAGTGGCCCAACAACACACAGCTGCATATCAAAAGCATGCAGCACCCTCTTGTTTTGCGGTGCCACCATGCTTCAAACTGTGCCATATTAAATGCCTTCTCTAGGTTCTGTCATTCCAGTCACACAGATTTTAGCAGAAGCCACAGAGTAGACATACACTGGAGGAACATAAAGTTGTGCTAATGTCTTTGTAATGAGGTGCTGCTGTTGTCTTTGCTCTGTTCATATGAGTGGTTGTTGTTTGACAGACCAGTCTGAGCTGATCTGAGAAGCAACAGATTTCACTGGTCTGATTTTATAGTACAGGAAATGAGTCTAATTACTTTTTTTATTGTTTATGAAACTCTTATTAATTTCAATAGCAATACAATCCAATATCAATATCTTACCTCAGAGATTTGGTGAAGTATTTTTGCCTTATGAACCAACATTAAGGCTAAGACAACAGGCAAGACAATTGTCCAGTGGGTCATACATCAGGCCCATAAAGTGGGAAACCACAAGTCTACTGCAACCAGAGGAACATTAACACAGAGTAGACCTATGTCAAAAACAAGATTTACAACATATATCTACAAACAGAGCACACAAATTCAAGCACAAGCATTATGCATTGATCTCTCATTTTACCATTGAGCATAGAACGTAATTATGACAAAAAAATTTAAGGTTTATTCAGTTACCTTGAGAAGAACATGTGGTAGTTACAATTGATCACTGTTGGATTCTTCTGCTCATGAGGTCCAGCGCAGGTCTTGATCCATCTCTTGGATATGGAATTAGAGGTAGACTGGGTTCTGTTCTGGGACAAATTGCGACTGGCGATTGTTCAGTTGCTGACAAACCCATTGAATTGATGAACAGGTGGCATCATGTCTATTAGCACAACTTCATATATTTTGCAAAATAGCTCAGGTTCAATTTGTTAAAAAAAACAAAAAAACTAAAAAATCTTCTCGGTTTTGTAAAACCGAGAAGTGGATTTTAATCGATCACCCACTATACACACCTTTCCTTAAACACCTTTTCCTTTTCGGGCCTTCTACTGCCTCTAGTGGCGTGGGGGTGGTAACACAACAAATATAATTACATTACTAAATCAGAATACCGCAGTCTTTATTATTTATTATTAAACTTTCATTATCTTAATAATGTAGAGCTAATTAAATGATCTAAACAAGACCTTAAAGTGGTTCCAGTTTCTCTCGATGGCCAACCTGTTGAAACTGTGGCAAATTTTAAATACCTTGGGTCGTTCCTGTCAGCTCAACTTTACTGAAAACACTGACTATATTTTAAAGAACTGTTCTAGAGACTCTACCTTTTAAGAACACTTAGTGACCAACTAGACTCTAGTTGGGTCACCAACTAGACTCGTTGGTCAACTAGAGTCTAGTTGGGGCACCCCTATGTCTTGAATTTGGGGGGAAAAAAATCATATTTTCATAGGGTTCAGTGAATGCACATATGAAACTGGTGGGTTCGGTACCTCAAAAAAGGTTAAGAACCACTGCTTTAACAGCATTGATGTGTAAAACCTGAAACAGATCTGGTGTTACAACCCTTTACGAAGAAATCAGTTAAAAATTCATTCAACATGATTTTCTTGGGCGTGTTTCAGATTGTGTCTCTAAAAGTCTGGGTTTACCAACAATGAAAAATGCAGACCTATCTCTAAGTGCATTCAGCATTCCATCAAATACTTATCTTCCCCCACTGTAGAGAAATATTTCTTAGCAATTGTCAAAAATTGTTGTGTGTGCGTGTGTGTGTGTGTATTTACATGTGGCTGGCAAGCATGACTTTAATATTTTTTAAATAATCTTATATTCTTACACAGACACAAAGATATTTCTTTCTTTTTAATAGAGACACAGCTTATGGACAACAGGAACCGCTGACAGCAGACAGTAGAGAGGGTTTATGATACATATGTCTTTTACATAAAATACAATGATCAGGCTACGACACAACAGGAGCTAAGAGAACATTAATTTCATACCTTTCTTAAAACACACAGTTAACAAGGTGATTTTCTGAACCTCTGTGTAGGAATTTTCCTTTTCAATGCAGACATATAGTACATGTGTGACAAATATAAATATATGTTTGTCATATCAACTAATGAAAAAATAAAAAAAGAACAATAAGTAATGAGGGTTAACTAAAATCTTAGGAGCTGGAAACACAAGACTTATATTTGCAGTAATATGTACAGTACATAGTAATTAAACAGCAAAACACGGCACAACTACACATACCTGGTGCTCTACCCTGTGAGATATACTTTTAATAACCTGAAAAACTATACAACTGACTAACCTCATGAGAAAGGTTAGACAGGTATGGTCTGTTTTAGCTCTATTCTAGATTCATATATATAGTTTTACACAAACCTGACATTTATGATCACAAAGTAACTCCACTGACTTTTTGCCTATCAATGTATCAACATTTTTTGGATCTATTGAAGAGAATTTCTGTGAAGCTTCTCTTATCAGTGAGTTACTATAATGGGACTACCTGAAGCACATTAGATCAAGTTTGAAGTTGGAGAAGCATAAAACATGGATTGACAGATATGTGTAGCAAGCTTCAAACAAATAGCAGACAGGAGTAAAAGTTCCTCGTGTGAAGCTGGAGACACCACAGGTTATTTACTCGATTTTTACCCCGGGGTAAAGTCTGAGTCAGAGTTTGCAGTAGTTGTAGTCTGACTGGACTCTGGGTGAGGAGAACTGACCAGACACAAGCTCTGATGCAGTCAAAAACAAATATGTTTGAGTTTTTTGAAGAGGCTCCAAATCCAGTCAAGTAAAGTGAAATGATAACCGACACAACTGCAAAACAACATTATGAACATACTGTAAATGTACAACAACCCTGGACATAATACTAACTAATTAATGATTAACAAACTTCCAAACCCTCACTATGAGTACAACAAAAATGAACACTGTCCAAATTATATTCACTTGTGGGTTAAACTCAAATTGATATCAATAGAAACTCTTTAATTTTATTGCACAGAGGTGTAACCTGTGTACATTCAGAGAATCTTCTGTTAATATTTGACATTTGTGATCCACTAACAGATCCTATTGTGTGTGATCTTAACCTCTTAAAGCTGCAGTATGTAACTTTAATTTAAAAAAAAAGTTTTGTGTTTTTTACCTATTTGCTTAAACTATTACCATGTTGTGACAGCATAATATGAGACAAAAAATCTGGGAAAAGCTCAAGCTCCTCCCAGTGCTGCTAGTACCGTCTGAAGAAATGCATCACTCCAAAAACATCCAATCAAAGCCAGGAGGAGAGTCTTAGCGATGTCGATTAGACTCATTAATGTGCTGATAAATATGCTAATGGTGGAGGAAAAAAAGTCATCACTACAAGAAAAGTGTCTATCCACCGTCATTGGTGTCCATGTTAACCAGCCTTAGCATGTAGCAGCAGACGCTGCTGACAGGTAGAACCTGTCTCATAGCAGAGAGTAAATGGGTACACTTATGCATTGTGCATAAGTGTACATGATTGACAGAGCAAAGACCCTCTGATTGGTTGTTTCTAGTTAGCACTGGGAGCTCTGGCAGAAGACAAAGCAGCTCATTTTTTTCACAGATTATGTGTCTGATAATATGCTCACATGACAAAGTGACAGTTTCAAAAAGTAATTTTTTTTTTCTTCTAAAAGTTGCATATTGCAGTTTTAATACTAATGATACCTGCTAGGGATTTAAGGAATTATTTTATTGATGCTGTTATTCCTCAAACAAGACTTTGAAATGTGTAATACAGCATACAAATGTATTTACTATGTTGTTCTAGAAGCTGTTATCCTCTTGTATCAAGATAAAAAATATATTCTATTAGGGTATGTAATTTTTTCATTCATCAATACTGATATATTGTCACATGCAATCTAAGATAATCTTTTGATTCCAAGTTACATTTATCAACATACATGCACATAATTTACTTTTTCTGCAAGTAGACCCAAATTTTGAAATACAGAAATACTGGTATCACTCATTTTGATTTCTTAGTGTAACTAAAAAGCTTCAAACCCAAAATTAAGAATTGGTCACATGTTGTCTCGTCTGATATATCAGTAGTAGGAAATATTTATAAGGAAAAATATATTTTACTGCATGACCTAGCTCAAGATTATTTTCTAAGTTTATCAGCAAAATTCCATGCAGTTGGCCCATCACACCCTTCTGTTCCCACAAACCACATGTAGTTCACACACTGTCCACTAGATTGGTATCAAAGCACTAGGAAACTTGGTAAGAGAGGCATATGTATCAACCAACATTTGCATTTTTCGTGCATTTTTCTGTCTTCTCTTTCCAAGAAAAACAGAGTCACAGAAAGAGACTTGGGCAAGTGTTCTTGCCCAAGTCGCAGCCTGAATCTTATTGACATGTTTTGGCATGACCTTAAAGGCAGTATATGCTCAAAAACCTCTGATGTCGCTGGATCACAACAAATATGTGATTCTGTGAATGCATGTAGGTTTGGATTCCTCCCCACCCTTCACAATAAACAACTTCACTTAAACACAGCATTTTGTTTTACATATTTTCTTTAAATGACATTAAAATTTAACTAATGCATTTATGTGTGATGAACATGCAAAAAAGGAAAGAAATCACAAAGGGGGCAAACACTTTTTCTCACTGCTGTATTTTGCTGTTGAATATTCTGCTAATTCAGCCTATGACACCTAATTTCCACTGAGCCTAATTTCCAAACTACTATTCATGGTCTTGTTAAAAAAGCAAGACCATGTCTGCAGCAAGGCATGGTCTTGCTTATTCAGGAAAATGTTTCTACCACCAGTTGGACTCTCACTGGGCAGGCAGGATTAAACCAGAACAACTAATGTGGCGTCCTACTAATGTGACAACAAATGTGACACACTAGTGTATCTTGTACTTGACGCAAGCAGTCACATTTTTCTGTTACCCAATCAATGGACCTTACCACAGGGTTCGCGTTTCATTGGCTAATGCCCATTTGACTCACTGCGCAGCTACCACGTGCGTGACCGTCTCACAAACAAAAGCTAAAGTAGTAAACACATGCTAATGTAGATTGTGGACTAGCAGACCACAATCTACACAATCAAAGTTTTTGCAACAGAACTCAAATAAGAACGGTTCTCCTCTGTCAGTGGGGTATCTGTACAGGCGATGTCAGGTATCCTGATCGTATTTGTGGAAATAAAATTCACAGATTTCCCAAATCTGATACGGAATGCCTAGCTTGGCTCAAAGCTTGTGCACGACCGCATTTGCAGCTCAACCGTCGTAAGATCAATAAGAACAAAGGAGTGTGCTGGTCTAAGTATTATTACTTTGCTTTCTTTGTGTTTAGTGAATGGGGATATTTTGAGTGGCCCTGCGACAGA
>NW_006800840.1:31448-47670 GCF_000485575.1 Poecilia formosa | reverse complement strand
AAATACTTTGTAGAGAGTCAGACGAAATGAAAGACGCCATGTTTACTACACATAGAAACTAAGATCCGCAGGGCTTTGTTTGTGAGACATGCAGCCATGTGGGACTGTCGAGGGGCGTTTCTGGGCGGAGCTTGGTAAGGTCCATGTAGTGTGTTGCGTGATGCCAGAAAGTCCACCTTAACCATGCCATTGTCATGAAGGAGGCCCGGGAATGGAGCGGCACAGGTTGTTTTTTCAGCTGCGTTAACATTGCAAACCGACAAAATGGCTTACCAAACTGCACCAACCATCCTATACTGCTTGCCCAGTGGAAATGAGGCATGAGTCAACTGCAGCAAGCTTGTAAGCAACGAAGTAAGCCTTATGAAGGTTACCTCACAGATGACCTGCTGCACTCTTTCCTGTCCAAGCATTATTTAAAATCGTAGAAAATGCTCTGAGGTCATGTGATCTGACTACATCCAAACAGCACTACATGTGTTTTGGTTGTATCAACTGTAGGACATACATCAGGAAGCAAAGAACTTGTAGGAAGAAACATATAATGGAAAGCGACATTAATCTACCAAATGATAAGTGATTGATTATTACTGTGTGCAACGTACTTGCAGTACTTCAGGCTCAAAAACTCTAAAATCTTATTTAAACATTTGGAGTAGCTAAATATTTTGCTACAGTATTTTTCAACTTTCAAATATTTTAAAACTTAAAGTAATATGAATGAGATCATTACAATTAGAAAGTAGGCAACCAATTATAACTGATTTAGAAATACAGTATACTTTTATACTTTTTGTTCTCTTATAAAAAAGAGTCATCACTCTTAACTAGTTTTTATCCAAATTGTAGTCAGGATTTCATCAGTAAGTAAAGGTTCAACAGCAAGTTAATATGACCTGGACTTAGTCTTTCAGCTGCCTGATTATTATCTATTTAGCAGTCCTTAACAAAAGTCATTAGACATTTATCATCAGGATTGTGTTTGCTAATAACTAACCAATGAACAACAAAATGGCTTAACATTAACTTAGTATTAGCCTTAAAGTCTATATAATGTAAATAACATGAATACTCACATTTTTGCCTTCAATGGATGTTTATGGTTTCTAGTGCAGTAATCATTGTTTTTCAAACTCAAGTGCAATGAATTATTTCTGTATTTTTAGCACACACAGTGTATTATGTATTTTCAAGTCTTTAGCAGCTTAGCGTAGATGTCTTAAATATTTTTTACATTAAATATATATTTGTCTGACGGTCAAAATCTACATAAGAATTCCTATTCAACTGAACCTTGTGTGAAAGTACACATTTCAAATAAAGTGCTGAATCTGAATTAAATGATATCTTCAAGTGTATCAACAGATCTGCATCAGATGCTGTCTCCATTTAGGTGGTGGTGGAGTAATTCCAGTTATATTAGACCTGTGTAGTCCTGATACCTCTGTATTATTTATTACACTTCTGCTACTGTACAGGTTGAAAAAGTACATTTGGGTAGGAACAGTAAAATCTTGATCTGGCTGATTGGGCTGCATGAACTGTGGACAAGTTAAAGCCCCACCTGAGTTCTCCTGACCATTCCTCAGCCAACAGAAATTCATCTGACAGTGATCTTCCTCTCTGCCATCTAGTTTTCTGCATTTTACTTTCACTTTATGTCTATCCTTGTCAGTCCTGCTCATATCCCGACATAAACCATGATTAAACAACCCAAATGAACACCAGACACACTGGAAGGTGTGTATCTGGGTTCATGGGCTCATGAAAAAGTCTGAAATTCTCAAATGTGGACAAAACAAATTTCAGATTTTTGCCTGTGTGAACATAGTCTAAGAAAACAATTAAAAAACACAAAAGTAAAACCAATGCAAAAGGAGGGTTCAAACAGGAGCCAAGCTAAAGGCTATGATAGACCATCACTTCTGCTTCCTCAGCAACAAACTGGAACTTCATCTGCTGAGAGGAAAATACAGACAGTTCTGCAAAAGTCCTCTCTAAACAAGGCTACATGGCATAATCCTTAAAGGGGCAGTATTATATATTTTCAATGCATACAGTGGCCTTTTATAGCACAATCAACTAATTATGTTAACTAAGTTGTTAAAAAAAACTGTGATATCTATGAAATATGACTTAAAGAAATTTGATTTTGTAATTAAAGCCTTGAAATTGGGCCTCTGTTGCTTTAAACACTCCTGCTTTTTCTGAAACTTCACCTTCAGAAAGTCATCACTGCATGGCTCCTCTATTAACCCTTTAACAATGTTTTCACCAGTGTTGCACTGAGAAGTAGTTCCTGCAATGAGATCAACAGATGTGCAGTTCCACCAGGTGTTGAGTGTAGGAGGCACAGATTCTCTGTGAGGCAGAAACTCGGAAGCTTGGAAACTCCTCAACACCGTGAAAAGAGGAGGAGCTGCGCCTCGGGGCACCAAGCGTTTTACAGAGCTGAATGGTTCAAGAATTTCTCAAGCATGCATGGAAAAATCAAGGTAAAATTCCTGGTATGTTTTTGATGAGGGAATAACATTATAACATCATGCAAACATCAAAAAAGTCGATTTTACATAATACTGCCCCTTTAATGCAACTATACAGTGGAAGTCAACAACATTGTTCCAGGTGAACAGAGTTGCAGATGTCTTTGCTGATGAAATTAAACACTGTTCTCCGATGGTAAAATTTCTTATTATGAAAAGTTGGCCATTCTACCAACTAAAGGCAAAACTTATGTCTTTCTACATTAATACATCTGTACCAACCAAACAACTCTAAGCAGGAAGCACCCAGCCTCCTAATACAAAGTACGGACTCGTTAGGAGAATAAAGACAGCTACTACAGAATCTGGAATAGTCATTTCATCTCAGCATTTAATACAATACTCTGTGAGAGTTCTCCTACTCTTTCTGAACACTGGCACATGCCTGTGGATTCTGAACTTTATGAATGAGACTCCACAGATGCTACACATTGATTAGAGTGTCACCAACTCCACCTCACTTAGCATCAGATTCATTCAAGAGTGTGGACTCGATCCACTGCTGACCACACAGTCCTGTGCAATCACAGATGAGAAAAGCCTGATAACAAAATTTGCTGATGATATTCCAGTCGGAGGAATCATTTCAGACATGATGATGGACAAAAAGGAAGTCAATCATTGGACAGCATAGGAGATTACCATAAACTTCAGGAGGTCTTGACCTCAGCACACGACCCTCAGTATAGAGTTGTTAATTCATTTAATTCCAATTTAGTTAATTTATATAGTGACAGAACAATTGTCTCAAGAGGGTTAATGCAATTATTGACAGATTCCAAGTCAAGTACATCCTCTCCCAGCTGTCAGTGCAGGTAAGTTCAATCAATCAATCAATCAATCAATCAATCAATCTATCAATCTATCTATCTATCTATGGAAACCCAGTAAACTGCATCGAGTCATTGAGTGTTAGCAGAAAGTTCAGCAGAGTGAAGACCTTTGATTACCTGTTCTAATTAAAAAAAAAAAAAAAAACAATGCTGGGATTAAATCAACCAGCAGAGCCTGACAGAAACTGAACATCAAAGTCATTCAGCAGCTGCAGTACCACAGACATTCCTCTGTCCTGCAGAGGACAGTGAGGGGAGCTAAGGCGTGTCCCTCCTCTCTGTTTGAGAGTGGCTGCAGGAACAACGTTGTGAGTTTCATCATATTCCTCAAAGCCCTCATCAGACCGCCAGACATCTTTCTAAATAGCTGAACTTAATGCTAAGATTATCTATCTCACTTGTTGCACTTAGACATCTTAACTGTTTTAATTATTTGTATGTTTTCCCCATACTTATATGTTTATACTTAGAGATCACAGAGAAATTTCTTTTAGTTTGCATAAAGAAAAAGACAACAAAATAGATCTGATTTGAGAAACACCAGACAGTTGATGATTAGTTCCTCATTAATTGATATGTCATGTCAAATTATTGTGAAGTTCTACCAGCATTTCTTTCAACTTGTATTTGTACAAACATTCTAGCAGCTGAAACAATATGTACATTGTTTTTTTTTTGGTAACACACCTTGTTTAGGGGACAGTGATATATTTTACTTTGTATCTTAATAATTGATTTAAATTTGAATTATTGTTTACAACTCATTTCTTTTACATATTTGCTAAAAAGCATGTCAAATCATAGGACTGACAGTAATGTTATCTCAGTGTTTTCCAGTACTGGACTTCAGTGTCCTCTGCCCTGCATGTTTCAGATTTTTTTCTACATCAACACAACTATCTTTTAAAACACAAAAGCAACTAAAATGAAGAGTTTTAACAATTTATCTTCAAAATTCAGAAGATTTAGTTTACAGAGAGAGAATTATATTTTCTGTTTCACCAGCAAAGTAACGTTATGACAACTGTTGTGTGTAAAGCCAGCATCTAATCAACATAAATGATAAATCCAGAGAAGGTGCTGTACTTGTTGTTGTTGCCTCCATGAGCTTTGCCTCCATCTAGTTTGATGTAGATCTCGTCTCCTGGCTCCAGATGCAATACGGCACTGTTACTGGCATAGTCATAATTTTGGTCAGCATCCTGGGCTATGGCACTGGCACGTACCTGCAGGAATATGAAAATAGACAAACACAACTTAGAGTTTTGTATTCATCATCATAATTGGCCTATCCTGAGCATATGCACAACCATAGAATTAAATGGGATATAATAATTCTGGTAACACTTTATTTGAAGGGGGTTGAATAAGACTGTCATGACACTGTCATGAACATGAATAAGTCTTCATGAATATTTATGACTGTTGTCATAAAGTGTCATTCGGTAAATTATGACACTAGTATCTATTTTTTACTTAGCTTATCCAATTCTGATTACTTTTTCTTCAAAATCTCTGGATTTTCCCATTTTCCCATTCAAATGCTCAGAAGCGAAGCCAGTGAGGCAGCAGTGAACTGAGCCTCACCTGGACTGATCAACTTCTCGCCAACTGCACAATCTTTAGTATGACAATTGAATTTTTTTTTAGAAATTAACTATTACCAACTTTCTTCATGTTCTTTTATTTTGGACCATGAGTGAGAACCACATGTGCGAAGCTTATAGTCGTCGGTCTCGGATTGAATTTCACTGACTTGGGGTTTATACCCTGCTTAAAATGTATCATGTTGTGCATATGGTGCAAAAATGGTGTAAAAATTCAGTACGTTTTTTTACTTCTTACAATGTAACTTGTCAAATGTTGAAGGAAATGCACTCTTTTGGAGTCAATATAACACCATAAGCTAGTGTTACTGGAAATTCTCTAAAACAAGTGTAAAAAATATAACAGAATCATAGACTATTTTACTATAAATGTACATTTATTGAAATCAACAATAACTTTAAATATTTACTCAATATTTTTCAGATATACAGCTAAAACTTAACATAAAATACATATTTGTAGGACAAAAGACATCTTCCATGTCTTGTATGGAGTTTATAGATGACATGTTATTAAGGGTGGTGATGGTGGAGGTCGGTTTGCTTCCTGGTCTGCCCATCCTCAGTGTTTGCCTCACCCACCTTGCCTGCTAGTGATGCGTTCATGAAGTCAGTTTTCAGTATATTTAGGCAAGTTGTAGTTTGTTATTGTCCACAAAAAAGCTTTTTTTCAAAGCGGACATGTTTGTATCTACGTAAACTTTTACGCCACGTTAATTTTAATACATGCCGTCTTGAGCATAAAATATGACAGCACACATTTTGAGTGCGTATGCATGCATTATTCATGCCCTAACCCTAAGCACTAAGCAGATACATAGAACAAATTAATATGTGGATGTGGTATACATATGGTACATAAAATTAACAATCCAAAGTCCAACAAACCCTAACCCTTACCCTAACAATCCAAATTTGAGGATTAAAGGACTAATGTTCCAAGAAGATCTTAAGAAACTCTTCTATGCATGTAGTTGATTTGAATACTCAATGTATTTCCACATTTTTTCCCTAAAAAATAAGACAGCTGCAGCTGATCCTGCTGCACTTGTGTTACCTGCTTGACTGGGATACATTTTTTCAGGAACTGTCCTGTGATGAACCATTCATATCAGTCAAGAATACCGAGAGGCAGTGCAAAGAATTAAATATTGTTTAAACTTAATTTTTGCAGGTGACTATACTTTAAAAATATTAAGTGGTCAACATTATCAACACTCTCAGCCCTTATTAGATGTGCCATCCCACACTCCTGCTTTACTGCACATCATTAATGTCAGGGAGTCTGCCCTCATAAAACAACATTCATAAGTCAGGAAAAAGGCAACGCCTTGCAAAAACAAATTGACCACATTTTATTGCACAGCATCGCTAATGCAAACTGTGGTGCATGGAGTTTACTGTGTCTCTTGGCTAAAAACTTACCAAAGCTGTTATCAAAGATACTGACCACGCTCACATTACTTGCACTTGTCCATTTAGACCAGTGTTTCTCAACCTTTTTTGGGCCAGCGCCCCCCTTTTGTAAAAATGACCACCAGCGCCCCCTGCCGTCCTCTGAACGCCCCCTGGGGGGCGGTACCGCCCTCGTTGAGAACCGCTAATTTAGACTATTACTACTTAGAGCTGCTGAACCTGAGTGCTGACTCTTAAAGCTTGAGTTTGTAATTATATGCTTCAATTTAACACAAGAATTTGTCCATTTTTGAATTTACTTGTTTTAATCTATCCTCCATATTCTGTTATTGTTTGGATTTGGTTTCATGATTAGTTATCACTATAATTATTTATTAATAGTCATTTTTAGAGGATCAGCACTACAGTTTGCATGCAACTGAACTATATCCTACAATACAATGAGAAAATGCAATATTGGACGTTTTTTATTAGTGGTATTGAAATATTAAGATAGATGTAATCATTTTGGCAGCGTGTGTGTTGGTCAATTATCTCAGAATGTTCTGGACAGGTGGGCTATTGATGCTAAAACCGTATGTATTATGTAAATGTTGCTTACTGTATTATGTGAACTGAAAACGTTATGACTTGTAATTATGACTAACATAATTGCTTGTAGGCATGTATTGCAGAAAAGAAAAGAACGGAAGAGGAAAGAAAAAAGAAAAGAAAATATACTTTCAATGTCCTTTGTTCCCCCCAAGTTCAAAGTTTTACCTGATTGTTTTTGCAAAGATCCGCCCACATACTGGTCCCATCTCCTCCACGCATCAGAACGTGATAAGTGAAGAAATAAATCCCAGGGATGGAACACGTGAACTTTCCAGAAGTTGGGTCGTAATGATTTCCCAAATTGGTCACTACGTCGTCAAATTTGAGCACTTCGTATCCTTCGTGCTGCTTTTTCAGTCCTGCGTAAAAGGCGATCTTTGGCACAGTGCTGTAGGTGGCGGCGCTGATTGCGCCAGCAACTGCGCTGGGTCCCGGGGGTCCTGGTAAACCAGGTTTTCCCGGTTCACCTCTATTTCCTGGTGGCCCAGCTGGACCGGGGTGTCCCGGTTCACCTGCAGCTCCCCTTGGTCCCACCTTACCCGGACGACCCGGTTCTCCTCTGGGTCCCTGGATAAAAGTGGGCAATGACTGCAGGAGGCTGTTGTCCCGGACCGCGTCTGGAGCGCCGGTGCTGCTTGGAGTAGTTGTGCTGTATGGGTCACACACCATCCTACAAGCGCCGAGCATCTCGTAGTGCGTAAATGTTCCAGCTGAGCTCACCAGAACTGGAATAAGGACAACCAAAACCAGAACCATCATGATGCCCAGGACCCCCGCTGCCACCAGTCCCTTCCTGCCAGCGAGCCGCGAAAGCGCAGGACGGTCCTGCTGTCTGCGTTTGGGGGGAATTTTGGCTGGCTAGAGAGGTAAACCTCAAAAGACAAAATATGCTCCTTTTATGATGAGTGACTCTTTCAAAGAAACTCTTCAGTCTTTGTTCTCCTGCTTTGCTGGAAAATCTCCGAAACGAGTTTATAATCTTAATTCCAGCAGTGGATCTGAAGATAGATCTAAAAGTAGATCAGGGGAAAACAAAGAAACAAAACAAATGGAGGCAGCAAGGTGTAAGAGTGAGGTCGAGAGAGAAAGAGAGAGGGAGAGAGAAAGAGAGAGAGGGAGAGAGGAAAAGAGAGAAAGAGGAAGAGAGAGAGAGAAAGAGGGGGAGAGAGAGAGAGAGGGAGAGAGAGAGGGGGAGAGAGAGGAAAAGAGAGAAAGAGAGAGAGAAGAATTTGTGAACCAAAAATTTAATTTGGGATATTTATACAATGTGTATTATATTTGTACAATATGTATTTCTTACTGGCAACTGATCCAGTATAACAATAGTTTCAAGGTAAACACGAGAAGGACACTTTCTTCTCAAACCTGCATCACAGTGTTCATTAAAGGCTAAACTTTCAAGTCTTCCTTCGACAGTTGGGGCTGTACTAACACTGTCCACCTATAAATCACCATGTGAAAATCAATGGGATTTATTTAGCCTGGGACTCATTGTGTCCTTGGAACAGTATGAGATGAATTCAGAAGAAAACGAGAACTCTATAAACTCAATGAAATGAGGAGAAACCAAAAGTATTGAGCAATGACAATAGATAGTTTAGACCTGAATAAGAAAGTTTGTGAAATTATTTTTCAGCTTATCTTGAATCATCCTAAAAAACTCATTAAGTTAAAAGCCTGATTTAAATGATTGGATGTCACCAGTTCAGCTTTGGCTAAGTCCATTACCACAACTAGACATGGTGATCCTGTGGAGAGTCTGGGTTAGAGTGTTTGACAACCCACTGAATGTTGTACCCCGTACCACGAAGATTGTTAAAAAGTGTGGTAACTGTAACAGTATAGTCTGCAAATGTTGAACCATTTCAATGTCAGTAAGTAAATTATGTCCACATTCTACAGCTCACTTATAAGCAGCATTTTAACATTCTCCATCATTAGCTGTTTTTGTTCCGTCTCTACAGAGCATTGTTAAGATTTTTTGTAGAAAAAAACCCCTGTTCTCCTCGCAACAATTTGTGAGCAACAAATATTAAGAAAAGCTGTCCATATCTTTCTGGACCCTGATGACCGTCTGGACCCTGAGCCAGCCGGCTCTCTCCTGGACATAGGCTCCAGTGCTACCGAAACTACAAGACCCAGAGGAGCAAGGTTGCTTTTGTCCCCAGGGTCAAAAGCAACCGTCAACATAATGTGTTGAGTGATGGCTCTTCCCAACACAGAGCCATCACTGATCAGGGTCCAGCTGACCCTCCCAACACAGGGGTGCCACCAGGAATCTTTGGCCCCATGACAAAAAATTAGATTGGGCCCCCCCATGTAGCTGCTGTCACAATTTTTTGATTCTATTTGATTCATCAAAAGCGTCGCAGTTTTAAAGGCTTGCATCTGCCTTGCTTTCTTTGGTCCAATACTGATAATAGCACAATATTTACTGCTAGTGAATTTTACATGCAACAGTAAAATGCATATTGTATGTATACTTGCAAACAGTATGCAAATAAGTTGCTTAAATTTTATTTATCAGTTTTAGATTACTGAAATGTCTCTCCATGAGCAACAGTTACAGACAACATGCAAAATATACATGAAGCAATCCAGACTTCTCAAACAATGTTATGTAGTTGCATTTTATTCAAGCTGCAGTATATAACTTTAATAAAAAAAATTCTCCATATTTGTTAAAGCTGTCACCACGTTGTGACAGTTTGTTATGAGACAGATAATCTGTGAAAAGATCAATCTCCTCCACCTCCTCCTTGAACTACTATTACTATCTAAAGTAATGCACCGTTCTGACCAAAAACAACCAATCAGAACCAAGTGGACGCTATTAGTGCTGTCAATCAACCTCATTCATTCACTGCTAAATGTGCTTCTGCCACTGATTAGTTGTTTCTAGCACTGGGAGAAGGGAGAGGAAATACATTTTTCACAGATTATCTCTCATGCCATACTGTCACAATATAATGACCGTCAACATAATTTGTTGAGTGATGGCTCTTCTCAACACAGCGCCATCACTCATCAGGGTCCAGTTTTAACAAATATGTAAAAAAATATATATAATTTTTAATAAAAGTTACATACTGCAGCTTTAATTTTACTCAGGAGAGGACGGGTCAGGAGGGATGTGGGTTTAGAGCTGCTGCTGACTGAGAGCAGCTCTATCTGTTGTTAAGTGTGGTAAAAGATACAGGGACAAGTTGAATATATGAATATGTTGGTAATTTCTTTCCTTAATTCATTAAATGCTAGTGAAATGGAGGCAAACAGTAGTCTGTAGCTAAGCTAACTATGCTGAGTGGTTGATAATCTCACACAGTCTCCTCACCTCTCTTGGAGAAAAACTGGGTTACAAATTCACACTCTTACCTTTTTCTCTCTCCCTCTATTTTTTTTTTTTTTTGAAAACCTGATTTTATCATTTTTCTTAGTAGCATAGTAACTGCTAAAGTGGTTCTACTGTCTGCTGCTGAACAGCGTCACCGTCGAGCACTAAGCAGGAACAAACATTTCATGCAGATCCAGGGGGGTTCAGGGCAAATATGTGCTTTTTGGTCTGGGAGTGGAAACAGTTAATTTTTACTGCTAAAAACAATTTTAGAAAACACAATATAATTAATTTTGTAATTGACAGGGCCCCATTTATTTTTATTTCTATGAACAGAAAAAGAAAAAAAAGAAAAAAAAAGAAATTGTGGAGGGCCCCCTGTTGGTCAGACGCCTTTAGAATTGTCATAACTTTCCCCCCTATATGGCGCCCCTGTCCCAATACATCTATGAACTTTGGCTACATAATTACTGCACACTGCAGTCACAAATCACACTGCACATTTTACTACATGCTTATATTTAGCAGCATCAATTTTACGAATTCTATTGTTTGAATTATCACTTTTGAGTCTATTTGTTCTGCACTTGTGAACCTGCCCCTCAGTGACAAATAAAGTTATTTGAATTGAATTGAAAGCCCTGTTCAAAGCATGTGCACAACTTTCCAGTATGTACCAACGTTAGGCACCAACACAGCAACTTTTAAACTGTTAGCATCTGAAAGTCCATGTATAACTGTAAATCATTTCTACAAAACAAATGTCATATTGTATCTTATGGAAGCATTCAGCTGGCAGAACTAGAAAATCATTTTAAGAACACTGTTTTTAAATCTAATAATATAACAAACAAAATAAACAGGAGTAAGAAGAAACTGATCTTTTCACAGTTTCTTCTAAAGGACACTCAATGCAAGATGTTGCTGTTTTACTGTTGCCTCCAAACGACAACCTGTTTTGGTTTTAATGAGATATAAACCTCATAAGAAACATTCTCATTCTTTGATGTTTCTCTGTTCATTTCCTAGCTCTGCCTGTCAAATGCTTCCATAGTATCTATTGGAAAACATTGTAGAAAATATGTCTGTCTGACCTGTGACAAATGAAGGCCTCAGGAGTTCTGAGCTAACATTAGACTTGCTGAAGTGATTCAGCTAATTGGATTGTGATGTTTTTCTAAGACTTTAACTCTCCGGTTATGGAATGAGTGGAAGAGAGATCGCCCAGGGCTCACCGTTTGAGGATTACTTCTGTAAGCCATGCTTTATCTGAGGTATCTCAAAGATATGAGGCAAAACTAAAGATTTCACTAATGGTAGATCATATCACTTATGGTGATGACAAAAATAAACTTAAAAATAAGACATTAAACCCCAACAGAAATGATCAGTCTCCTGCTTCTGTCCAGAGAAACAGCAGCACAACAAATCACTAGGATAATGTGCATGTAGTGTGCTCTAAATTGTTAAGAAATGAAACAGTAAACATTATAAAAAATAATTGGCTCTATATGTAAAGTTCTTTTATGACATGATACGACCGGTTAAATGAACTGACCTGAATATAAAATTACAGAAAATAAGTTACAACTTAAATCAAAACAATGAACAGTGGTTCATTTCTCAAAAAGTTTATTGACAAAAGCAAAATATGGATTTTTATCAACTTACTTGTGGCAAAAGAAAAATGTTCCAACAACTGATTATGCATTAAATATAAAATGACATATATCTGAAGGCACAGAGATAAAAATGAGAAGAATCAAAGGGATTCTGTGAGGACAGTGGAATGGATGCAGTGAGTTCATCAGCTTCATTTGTTTCCAGTCGTGAAATGTCTGAAACTCTTCAGAAAATCAAAGCTCAATGAAAAAACCCAGCTGCAGACGTGAACTGGGGCCCCACATCTCATTTAGGACAAAATGTGAAAAAATTATATGTACTAAGATCATTACATAAACCTTTAGGGTATTATTATGAATTCATGTGTTTATATATGTATATAAAAAAACCAGTTGGTTAATATTTGTGTTTTCTTCATATTTTATGTTATCTGTGGTTTCTCTATAAACTCTGCCATTACTGGTTGCCAGAGACACAAATATGCAAACAAGGCTGGTGATTATTTTCTCAGGATATATTACCAGCAGGCAACATAATATTTGTAATAAAAGTAAAAAGTAAAAGAAATTTCAAATTTGAGAAGCAAATAAAAACTAAGAGCGAAATAACAGGTAAATATTTTAAACACTTTTCAGTCTTTTCTCTTACATGTTAGATGTCTAGAAGCTTTTAAAGTAAAGACTTTCAGCCTTTACTTTAAAAGTTCATGATCATGCAGCATATTGTGAAGCATGTGCTTAAGAAAACCAAGCAAAGCAGATGTTATACCACACCTGTTTAAACTGGACAAAGGAACCAGGGGAAGCATCATCTCTCATCACTAATTTAAATTTTAAACCTCAGATTTCCTCGGTGTTTCACTCTGGCTGCTAAAAAGAAGTAACAGGATTGTAATGAACTGGAAAAACCAGCCAAGACAGAAAACACAGATTAAAATAAGGAGCTAAGATCAGTGAGAATACACAGCTGTTAACCGGGATCTTTCCGATTTTAATACTGTAGAGTCTTCATTTTCATTTATGGGAAAGTGCAGAAGTAATAATAGTGTGTAAAGTCATTTAGCAGCCGTCTTCCACAAGTATTTTTAAGGAACGTGTCTTTTTCATTTGGCATAGAGCTCTTAATAAGCAAGATACTTTTTCCACAAAGTGTTAACAATGTAAAATTCCCTTTATGTATGTAAGCTTACTTCATTAGCACATAAAGCAAAAGGAAACAAAAATGCACAAAGACCACTGAAGATTGAAAATAGGACATTCAAAAACATCCCAACTTGTTACGTAACAGGAACATGAGAGGCAGACAGTTTGGCTGAAGGGTGAAGGCTCATCTCCATGCTCAATTTCCTCTTCATTTGTTCTTGGCAGCAAGTGGTTTGCGGCTGATCTTCCTGCTCTTGTCACTGCTCTTCTTCGGAGGCTCTGGGTTAGCCTGCATGTGTCTACCATAGAGACTGGGAACAAAGCAAGAAGAAATATGAGCAGACAGATTTAAAATCCTCATGCTTGTGATCTGAGAAAAAATGTTTTGATTCTGTAAAAGTTGTAAGAATTTGTTCATCAATTTGGCAAATAAAATGATAAGTCAAATCTCTTAGTCCAGAGAATAATGCCCACAAATGTGTATAAGCAGCATTCGAAAAAAAATAAATAAATACTGAAATATTGTGGACTGGCACCAGAGGTGTGATCATCCTCAGCAGGTAGTATCTGATAAAGAAAGTAACGTTAGGAAAAAATTTTATTAGAAGCCATAAAAATACTTAGGTGTGGAGTTTTTCTCAGTGGTTGCAAATGTTTAATGTGATTCACTTAGTGCCAGTTCCACACTTACAGGCCAACATCCTTCAATGCCACTGCTGTCTGTCACACTTTCTTCCCCTTGGGTGTCTAGCATACACAAGGCTAGAGGCTCAGTGAGGTGGAAAAGCCCAGACCCTCTTTCTCCTCCCTACAGCCTTGTTAGTCCACTTCTTACTGTACATCAAGCTCAGATGGGGTCTTTAACAAACCTACTGCAGCTCTCTCTCTTTCTAGGCTTTGACTCAGTTTTTAAAAACCAAATCATTTCATTTTTATTTCATATCTGTAAGTCAATCAAAGAGTTTGTTTTTTACAAAGCCCAACTAAACAGGAAAAACTGCAGTGTTCAGTAAAGAGCAGTAACTACAGTTTGAGAAAAATGAAGAAAAAAGAGAAATTAAGGACTGGAGTAATTATGATCATCTGAGGTATCATTACATGACATTACAGGTCATCATAAGCACAGAATCTTACTTCCTGTTAAGAAAATTAAAAACAAATCAATATGGATTTAAAAGTCATACTGAAAATGCAATAAAAAATACTGATATAATACATTTTTATTTGAGGCTTTGCTTACACAAGACCTCTGTCTGTAAACATATGAGCTGTAATTTGAAGTTACAGACTTGGGCTATAACCTTAACTGGTTCTTTGGTGTGTGTGTTGGGGGGGTTTAGTTTAGAGTGTCACTCGTGTTTAGTTTGTTAGTTATAAAATAGTTAATCAATAATAGTAGAAATGTACACTTACATAGACTTTAGGATGCTGTATTGGCCTATTTATCAGATTTTGTGAGTTTTTCCATCCTGGGGTTAGGGTTAGTACAACAGTAGCCCAGGATGGCCACATAGAGACATAGCAGAACGAGAGAGGAGACCACCCTCATTAAATGACTAATTCTGAGGCAAAAATATATATAAAAAAAGATTATTTTCAGATTCTTAGCCAACTATTGACAGCATAATTCAGATTATTATATTACATTTCTGCCAACAGATGATAACCTTAGGCATATCGGTACCATCTACATTATGCTTGCTGAGGATGTTGATGTCAATCAGGCCCACAAATGAGTTTGTTAAAAAATAAATTCAGTAAGATGTAACCATTTAGATTCAGGTGAACAGCAGCATTGAATGGCCTTTGTTTGTCTGCTATTCATTTACTACCACATTTCTTTTAACCCAGCTGTACCAGAGAGGAAGTTAACTGGTCTCACCATACTGTGACAACATGGTGACAGTTTCAGCAAATATATAAAAGATTTTTTTTTTTCCTAAAATGTACATGCTGCAGCATTGAACTGCCTTTGTTTGCATGCTGTTCATACCCTGTGGTGGCTACACGATTTAGCTGAATAGTCTTACTCTGTACTTTCAATTTCTACTTATCTGGAGCAAAGTTTAGTGCTGGTTTACAGTTACAGACCTGGAAATAGTGTTGATATTTTGTATTTTTTTCAGATGACACATAGCTATTAACAGTAAATTAGAATGTTCACCATCTGAGTATCTTCAATCCATTTGGAAATAATCCAGTGTGTGTGTGTGAATAAGGATACTAAGACACCTGCAGGAACCAAAGGTTTCATTTTAAAAGCCAGAGCTGCTACCAGATACTATCTCACCTCAGAAAACAGACTTCAGTATCTAAGGTAACTTAAGGTGCTTTTCTACTGGCAAGTCACGCACTAACCAGTTAGTGCGTAGTTCGGTTTTACCCCTGGTAGTGAGTTTTTCCATTACCCGCTCTATTCCTCACTATTGTGGGAGGGCCTTTAGCACAGCAATTGATCAATTCTCCGCTGATGTTTGCAGTGACACTCAGCCATGGAGAACCTCAAGGTTATGGTTCAGATGGACTTAAAAATATTATTGGTTGTTTTGGTCAGAACGGTGCATTACTTTAACCAGTAATAATAATTCAGGAAGGAGATGGAGGAGATTGATTGTTTTCATAGATTATCTGTCTCATAACAAACTGCTACAACATTGTGACAGCTTTAACAAATATGGAGAAAACATATTTTTTTAATTAAAGTTAAGTACTGCAGCTTGAATAAAATACAACTACAGAGAATTTTTGAGAAGTCTGGATTTCTTTATGTGTAGTTCCACGTTGCTTTTGACTGTTGCTCATGGGGAGACATTTCAGTATCTAAAACTAAGAAAAAAATTTAAGCAACCTACCTGCATACTGGATGTGGACTGTTGGATGTAAAATTCATGAGCAGTAAATATTGTGCTAATTATCAGTATTGAACCACAGAAAGCAAGGCAGATGCAAGCCTTTAAAATTGTGATGCTTTTTATGAATCAAATAGACTCAAAAAACTGTAACAGCAGCTGCGTGGGGGGGCCAAAACTAATTTTTTGTCAGGGGGCTCAAGATTTCTGGCGGCGCCCCTGCCTGTGAGTGATGAATTGCTTCAAAGCATACATTTATGATTGAAAAAAATTATTTTCTT
>NW_006800840.1:28686-31438 GCF_000485575.1 Poecilia formosa | reverse complement strand
ACAGGTCATCATAAGCACAGAATCTTACTTCCTGTTAAGAAAATTAAAAACAAATCAATATGGATTTAAAAGTCATACTGAAAATGCAATAAAAATACTGATATAATACATTTTTATTTGAGGCTTTGCTTACACAAGACCTCTGTCTGTAAACTGCAGACTCAAATATTTTCAGGTGTTCATTGAGAAAAAGCCTCTATGTTTAGATGAGACCTTTGATGTAGTTGTCATGCCAGGACACCATTAGTCCATGGGCCAGACCATTTCTTTGTCCATTTCAGGATGGCAAAGTCTATCAATATTTTTTGAAAAGATACATGTCTCTAGTAATATTTTGGTATGATAGCCCTTCCTAAATGGCAGCTGAGTCATAGTTATCAGCTCATGAAGCAAACAACCCCTTTGGAAAAATTCTGTTTTTTGAGACTGGTGTAGGCTCATGGTATAAGCATTTGTCAAAGGTCTATAATATAATGTTTGGTGTCATCTTAAAGGGGACACTCTTGGCTTTCATTTGAATCAGGTTTTGAGTCTATCTGAACAACACAGAGATCACTAGAGGTTGTTAAACCAAAAACAATACACATTTTTCCACACCTTTTGACCAAACTAGATACATTTCTTTCATCCCAGCGGTATCCAGGGACCTCAGGAACACAAGAGTTAACAACTAAAATACTCAACAGACTCTAAGGAATCAGAAAATGTATGATATGCCTACACTGTCTGTCTATGGGAGGCGAATATGAGCTGTAATTAGAAGTTACAGACTTGGGCTATAACCTTAACTGGTTCTTTAGTGTGTGTTTGGAGGGTTTAGTTTAGATCAGTGTTTCTCAACCTTTTTTGGCCCAGCGCCCCCCTAGCCTTTATCCAGGTCCCTCTCTGCCCCCCACCAAAGAATCTGTAGGCTATTTTGCACTGACTATTATTTTATTATTAATATTACTATCACTATTGTAGATGTTTTGATCTTATCTTATCCTTGTTTCTGTATTTATCATCAAAAATCATTTCCCAGAGAACAAAAAACTCATGGGAATAGAAATTATTTTCACTCACAGTTGTCTATGAAAGTCTCTCGGTTTATTGCTATGTCCACTTTAGTCTCTTTCCTGTTGTTAGATTTATCATTTATTGACCATCATTAATCTTCACTCATCACCTGCTGCGCCGCCTAATCATCATGTTTCACATCATGTGTTGATTTTTCACTGTTCAGCGTCGGATTCTCTGTTTTTATGCCATAATTCACATCTGGTTCGTCGCTCGGTTTTATGTCCCGCTTCTCCTGTTTCAGAGTTTTGCGCATGTTAAACAATACAGTTTTACCAAGTTGCTCAAAGTCTAAACTGGTATTTGTCATGAAGTGGGGTTGTTGATGGTGAGGAGAGACGCTGAGACCCAGGTTATGGTGATGATGGAGATTTAATGATAACAAAGCACACAAACAGTCCAAGGCAGGCAGCACGGCAGGAACAAGCACGCAGCTAAATACCGGTAGCAACTGACAAAACGGACTAGACGGAACAAATACAAACCAGGACTTAACAGTTCTACTGGCGAGTGACGAACGATGACAAGGACCCGACGAGGAACACAGACAACAGGAGGGTTTAAATACACACGGGGTAATCAAGGGAATGAGACACACCTGGGGAGCAATCAACGGGGAGGACAGGACAGAGACTCACAGGGAAACAGGACTGAATAAACACAGAAAAACTCAAAATAAACAGAAAACCACGGATCATGACAGTATTGTTGTGCATATAAGGTGTAAAGTTTACCTTCGACCAAACGCCCCCCAAAGGAATCCCAGCGCCCCACTTTTGTAAAAATGTCCGCCAGCGCCCCCTGCCGTCCTCTGAACGCCCCCTGGGGGGCGGTACCGCCCACGTTGAAAACCGCTAGTTTAGAGTGTCACTCATGTTTAGTTTGTTAGTTATAAAACAGTTAATCAATAATAGTAGAAATGTACACTTGCATAGACTTTAGGATGCTGTATTGGCCTATTTATCAGATTTACCATGATGACCACATAGAGACATAGCAGAATTAGGGAGGAGATCACCCTCATTAAATGACAAATTCTGAGGTAAAAATATATAAAAAAAAGATTATTTTCAGATTCTTAGGCTACTATTGACAGCATAATTCAGATTATTATATTACATTTCTGCCAACAGATGATAACCTTAGGCATATCAGTACCATCTACATTATGCTTGCTGAGGATGTTGATGTCAATCAGGCCCACAAATGAGTTTGTTAAAAAATAAATTCAGTAAGATGTAACCATTAAGCTTCAGGTGAACAGCAGCATTGAATGGCCTTTGTTTGTCTGCTATTCATTTACTACCACATTTATTTTAACCCAGCTGTACCAGAGAGGAAGATAACTGGTCTCAGCATACTGTGACAACATGGTGACAGTTTCAGCAAATATATAACAGATTTTTTTTTTCTAAAATGTACATGCTGCAGCATTGAACTGCCTTTATTTGCATGCTGTTCATACCCTGTGGTGGCTACATGATTTAGCTGAATAGCTTTACCCTGTACTTTCAATTTCTACTTATCTGGAGCAAAGTTTAGTGCTGGTTTAGGGTTGCAGACCTGGAAATAGTGTTGATTTTTTGTATTTTTTTCAGGTGTCACATAGCTATTAACAGTAAATTAGGTTCTTCACCATTTGAGTATCTTCGATCCATTTGGAAATATCCCAGTGTGTGTGTGTGTGTGTGTGTGT
>NW_006800840.1:7875-28142 GCF_000485575.1 Poecilia formosa | reverse complement strand
ACATGGTGACAGCTTTAACAAATATGGAGAAAACATATTTTTTTATTAAAGTTAAGTACTGCAGCTTGAATAAAATGCAACTACATAGGATTTTTGAGATTCTGGATTGCTCTATGTGTAGTTCCACGTTGCTTTTGACTGTTGCTCATGGGGAGAGACATTTCAGTATCTAAAACTAATAGAAAAATTTAAGCAACATACTTGCATACTGGATGTGGACTGTTGGATGTAAAATTCATGAGCAGTAAATATTGTGCTAATTATCAGTATTGAACCAAAGAAAGCAAGGCAGAAGCAAGCCTTTAAAATTGTGACGCTTTTTATGAATCAAAACTGTAACAGCAGCTGTGCAGGGGGCCCAAACTAATTTTTTGTCAGGGGGCTCAAGATTTCTGGCAGCGCCCCTGATGACAGATTACAAGGCTGCTCCTTTGTCCTGCGAGGACAGAACAGACTTTCTGAATGCACTTAACTACTTTGGTTGTTTTAAAGCCCTCAACAGCACTCCTGTGAGAAAATCCAGTTCTCATCCAGATGAACAGATACTCAGACTGTAGACAGCTGATGTTCAGACGACTTTGAGACGACTCAACATGCATAAAGCAGCAGGTCCTGATAACATATGAGGTCTGATTCTCAACAAATGTGCTGACCAGCTGGCTCACG
Source organism: Poecilia formosa (assembly GCF_000485575.1). Taxonomy (NCBI): domain Eukaryota; kingdom Metazoa; phylum Chordata; class Actinopteri; order Cyprinodontiformes; family Poeciliidae; genus Poecilia; species Poecilia formosa. The sequence continues at coordinate 27,476 of NW_006800840.1, read as the reverse complement.
TCCTCACTGACATATTTAACACCTCACTGAGCTGTGCTGTCATTCCATCCTGCTTCAAGACAGTCATCATCTTTCTAGTAACCAAAAAACCCACAATTTCATCACTGAATGACTACTGCCCTGTTACACTCAATCCCATAATGATGAAGTGTTTCGAGAGACTGGTGAAGGATCACATCATCTCTAAACTTCCTTCCTCTTTTAATCTGCAGTTTACCAACTGCTGCACAGAGGACGCCGTTTCCTCCACACTGCCCTTGAGCCCAAGACACCTGGAGGAGAAGAATACTCATGTGCGAATGCCGTTTCTGGACTTCAGCTCAGCATTCAACACAAATACCTGGTGAGCAAACTAGCTTCCCTTGGGCTCAGCCAATCACAAAAGACGCCTTCTGCCCTCATCATGATCTGTTCTCCCTGCTGCCCTCTGGGAAAAGATTCAGCAGCTTCAAAAGCAGAACAACCAGATTGCATAAAGATGCTAAACTCCCATTAGTTAAACTTTTTAATTATATATATTTACATTGATACTTTTATTACTTATTTATTTATTTGTTATTGGAGCCTTGCAATTAAATTTTGTTCAATTTGTGCATTTTTGTACATTTTCCAATAATTGCTCCAACACTTGATCTTTTTTCACCAAGCTGCTTGGTGATAGACCTTTCCAGCCTTGGGGAGCTCTACAGTTTTGTCTCTGGTGTCTTTGGACAGCTCTTTGGTAATTGGAGTCTTACTGATTGTGCAGGTGGACAGGAGTCTTTATGCAGTTAATGAAGAATAATAAGTGGAGTGGAGGTGAACCTTTTAGAGGAGGCCCAACAGGTCTTTGAGGGCCAGAATTTTTGCTGATTGGCAGATGTTCAAATACTTATTAGGATCAGTAACACATATAAATATATATTTTTTAAAAATCATTCATTGTGATTTCTGGATTTTTTCTAAATTATGTCTTTCAGACCCCTCCATGATTTCTAAGTGGAAAAACTTGCAAAGTCGCAGGGTGTTCAAATATGTATTTTCCTCATGGATGTGTGAATGTTTGTCAATGAAGGCACCAAATTTCATTATAGTCCACATATTTTTGACATATTTTATTTTTATGAAAATTAAATTAGCGGTCGAAAATTAGTACTAATAAAAAATGGTACATCAACATTTAACTTTTTTCTATACATAGAAAGTATCTCAGTGAGCGGTTCTAGTTCTGCTGGAGGTTTCTTCCTGCTAAAGGGGGGATTTTCATTTCCAAGGTCGCTATGCATGCTCGGGTTGAGGGATTGCTGCAAAGTCAAAGGCACAATGTAAGTGACTATCAACTGGCTCTACATCAGCAGTAAATGTTGCAAATCATTCTGCTGGGTTTGCTTAGAAAGAAAACGTTTTACCATAAAGTCAACTTGATTATATTGTTTAATAACCAAGTTCAAATTTGGGATGCGTGTAATTGACTTGGAATATGTCTGAATGAATTTACTTTTGTTTGTAAAGTGCCTTGAGATGAATCATGAATTGGTGTTCAATAAAGAATTGACAACTGAATTAACTTGCTGCAAAATGGCTGAAGGTCCTCTGAGTGATATTCTAAAAAATTACCCTTGATATAAGCGGGAATAAATTTCCTTTATTATATTTAGAAGATAATCTTAAAAATATATATTTTCTTAGTTTTTATTGTTTTGTTGTATAATCTAATTTTCTCACTAATGTTAAAAATAGTATTACATATCTATTGGTTGTTGCATGTGTCACATAACTAACCTTAGTGCTCACTCACTAATCTGTGTGCTGAAGAACCTGGAGAGATAGTGACCTACACTACAAATATTCAATTCTGTAAACATCAAAAAGCTGAGTTACATAGGATAATTTACCACTTTTGTATTTGCATTTGTGTGTGTGTGTGTGTCTGTGTGTGTGTATGTGTCCATGCCTATTTTTCTACTCAAATGGTGACTTGCAAGAACCAATTAGCAGCAGAGGAAAAGAGGGGAATAGATTCCGATTCCTCTGGCTGATTTTATGGAGTTCTCCTATTCCATGTTGGCTTAATTAAGCCCAGTCAGTTCTTTTTTCACACAGCTGCGTTTGTGTCAGCAAGGAGAAGAAACATTTGGTTTTCTATTTTCTATTACTCTGGTGTGTGTCTTTTTAAGAAGTTAAAAACTAAGTATGTGTGAATGTGTTTGTGAGTGAAGTGGACGAGGCCAAAGGCCATTGACTTGATGGTCTCTCTTTGAAGCTGATTTACTGTATCTTCAACAATAGTGCCAAGTGATTTAACAGTATACCTCGTAGACTCAGAGACAGAAAGATTACAAAGGAAGAGTCGTAAAAATAAGGAAAATCACAGCAAAAAACATCTTAAAAAAGATTTTCTGCGAGTAGAAAATTATTCTTGAAAATATTTAGACCAGTGTTTCTCCACCCTGGTCCTCTCCGCCCCCACTGCATGTTTTAGATGTGCCTCTATTCCAGAACAGCTTATTCAAATGACTGCATGACCATCAAGTACTGCAGAAGTCTGTTAATCACCCAGAGATACAATTCAGGTGTGTGGCAGAAGGGAAACACCCAAAACATGCAGGACAGGGGGGAGGGGGGGGGAGGACCAGGGTTGAGAAACACTGATTCAGATCCTGATATACCACCAATATTCTCAAGAATTTTTACAATATAAAAACTACTCTACACTTTTTGTTCCCTTTTCACCTTATTTCAACCAAAGTTTACAACAGCGTAGAGTGCAGCCCAAGGTAGCATATGTCTGGATTTAAAAGCCTGTATTGGCAGTGCCACACATTTTTGTAATTTTGCCTGACAAAACTCCTCCACCGTCCCATTCCAACACACACACACACACACACGCACACACGGTCACACACACACATCAAGTGTCCTGCCACGTGTGCCTCACTCAGTATGAATGCACTGCAAAGCAGACGGGTAAACACAGAGGCTACCATGCCTGCGCTGGGGCAGCTTGTGAGTTAATGAGTTCTCTTCTGTCATCAGATAGGGGTCCTGGTGACGGGTGGCTAACCTCCAGGTAACAAACAACCTGAGTGTGTTTGCCTACTAAACCTCAGAGGCAAAAGTTAAAACTGTCTAAACACTGCAATTAGTAGCGGTTCCCCTCTGCATCTTGGAGAATGTTTATAATGTAAATTACAGACAGGACAAGACAGATATTAGTGCTTCAATCAATAAAAAAATGTAACCAGATTAATCACACTCTAGCATGGCGGTTCTCAACGTGGGCGGTACCGCCCCCCGGGGGGCGTTCAGAGGACGGCAGGGTCGCTGGCGGAAATTTTTACAAAAGAGGGGCGCTGGGATTCCTTTGGGGGGCGTTTGGTCGAAGAAGGTCAACTTTACACCTTAAATGCACAACAATACCAGTTTAGACTTTGAGCAACTTGTTAAAACTGTATTGTGTAACATTAAATCATGCCTGGCTGCAACGGTATCGATGGCAGCTCTCCTTCTCCTCCTCTTCAGTGTTTGTAGCTTCTTGGCGCAGCTCCTCTCCTGCCACTAGTAGCTTCACCGCATCAGTTCAGCGTTACACCGACTGATGACGTTGCTGTGATTTACTTTGTCTGGTATTTTTGTACATATGTTTTGGCAGTTCTGTGATCATGTCAAAGCAGCAACTTATATTAAAAAGTGTTTTATTTCTGTTTGAAAGCTGCCCGCTTCCATGGACCCTTATAAACATGTAATTATTAAAACCCTCACTTTGTATCCCTCTGAAAAATGAACCCATTTAAATAAAGAAATAAAGAAATCCCTCCATGGTGACACCACGATAGAGAGCGTTCATTTTATAGCGTTAACACCGGAGCTGTAAGGTCCGGTATGAAACGGGGGTGATAGAACAACGGAACCACAGCAATTTTAAAATTCAATAATCAGAATGCAGAAATTGTTTCCGTTGTTTTAAATGGTTTATGTCAGTCTGCCTTTTCCCCAGAGATACGCTTCCCGACCTCCCTGTACCTTAGGGGGTTAAAAAAACAAAAAACAACAACAACAAAAAAAGAAAAAAACGACGCGCACATCGCGCAAAACTCTGAAACAGGAGAAGCGGGACATAAAACGGAGCGACGAACTAGATGTGAATTCCCTGACTGCATGCCTAGGTGGGCCTCATATGGGGAAAAGGAGGGCTGACATATGGGTCCCATATGGGTCTGTCCGCGGGTTCCATGGTGGCCCCACATGGTTTTGCCCATGAAGGGCCACAGCCTACGTGGGCCCTACATGGGCAAACCCATGTGGGGCCACCACCATGTAGGTTGGGCCCACAGTGAAGATTACTGATGGTCAATAAATGATAAAATAAATCTAACAACAGGAAAGAGACTAAAGTGGACATAGCAATAAACCGAGAGAGGATAATAATAATGAAAAGAAACTAAATGGAAATGAATGAAAAACAAAATGCAAGAATAAACTAAGAAACTAAAGTAAATACAGAGGAATAAACTGGTATGGCAAGACATTTAGAGCAATAATTAATACAGAGGACTGTATGGCAAGAATAAACAGACACTATTTCCAGATAAAAGGTAAAATAATATTGTTGAAGTATCTAATCCTGAGAATAAATATATCTTACAGGCCATAACAGTAAAGAACTTATCACTTATTTATGTTTTTAATTAGATTTGATATATTTATTCAATATTATTTTTCATGTCAGTGTTAATGTCTTGAGGCTGTTCAGTGACTCCATGACACTTTACATTTGACTCATTAGAATTTGATTAAGAACCAGATTTGTTCTTTGTAATTTCTGTCCAGTAAAACTATTACCGTATTTTCCGCACTATAAGGCTCACCTAAAAACCCTCAATTTTCTTAAAAGCCGACAGTGCGCTTTATAATCCGGTGCGCCTTATAGTGCGGAAAATACGGTAATCTATAGATCAATAGGCAGGTCTATTGATCCATGTTTCTGGCTCATACTTGTATGGCATTAAAAGGATCTGGAACTTTTGTTTTTCCACTGAAAAACAAAAGTGGGGGGTGGTGATCAGGGGCGCCGCCAGAAATCTTGAGCCCCCTGACAAAAATTTAGTTTGGGCCCCCCCACGCAGTTGCTGTTACAATCTTTTGAGTCTATTTGATTCTTAAAAAGCGTCACAATTTTAAAGGCTTGCTTCTGCCTTGCTTTCTTTGGTTCAATACTGATAATTAGCACAATATTTACTGCTCATGAATTTTACATCCAACAGTCCACATACAGAATGTAAGTATGTTGCTTAAATTTTTTTCTTAGTTTTAGATACTGAAATGTCTCCCCAAGAGCAACAGTCAAAAGCAACATGGAACTACACATAAAGCAATCCAGAATCTCAAAAAATGCTCTGTAGTTGCATTTTATTCAAGCTGCAGTACATAACTTTAATAAAAAAAAAAAATTCTCCATATTTGTTAAAGCTGTCACCATGTTGTAGCAGTTTGTTATGAGACAGATAATCTATGAAAACAATCAATCTCCTCCATCTCCTTCCTGAATTATTATTACTGGTTATAGTAATGAACCGTTCTGACCAAAACAACCAATCAGAACTAGCAGGACGCTCTTAGCGCTGTCAATTAGCCTCATTCACTCACTGCTAAATGTGCTAATGAGGGAGAAACAACTTATCATTAAACCATTTATCTGCCATCATTGGTAGCTATGCTAACTAGACTGAGCATTCACTGTTTGAATCTGCGCAGCTCTGTGCTATGCTAGTTGCGGCACGGCACAAATCGAGGAGGAGGAAGGATGAGCAGCAGGATGAGCAGCACCACATGAGATTGTGATTGACAGCACTAAAACCCTCCTGCCACTGACTGGTTGTTTCTAGCACTGGGAGAAAGCAGAGGAAATAGATTTTTCACAGATTACCTCTCATACCATACTGTCACAACATAATGACAGTTTTAACAAATATGTGAAAAAAAATATTTATAAAAAAAGTTGCAGCTTTAATTTCACTCAGGAGAGGACATGTCAGGAGGGACGTGGGTTAGAGCTTCTGCTGACTGACTCATCTGTTGTTAAGTGGTAAAAGGAACAAGGGACAAGTTAAATATATGAATATGTTGGTAATTTCTTTCCTTAATTCATTAAATGCTAGTGAAATGGAGGCAAACAGTAGTCTGTAGCTAAGCTAACTATGCTAAATGGTTGATAATCTCACCTCTCTTGGAGAAAAACTCGGTTATAAATTAACACTCTTGTCTTTTTCTCTCTCTCTTTCTCTCTATTTTGTTTTTGAAAACCTGATTTTATAACTTTTCTTAGCAGCATAGTAACTGCCACAGTCGCCGCTGTATTCAGCTGCAGCTTCTACTGACTGTAACTGCATACGTCACCGTGAAGCACTCCAAGCAGGAACGAACCATTTCATGCAGATCCAGGGCAAAAACGGATGTGTGTTTTTTGGTCTGGGAGGGGGTAACATAAAATTTTTACTGTTAAAAACAATCTTTGAAAATACAATATGATTAATTTTGTATTTGACAGGATCCTGATTTTTTTTATTTTATTACTATGAACAAAATACAAATAATTAAATTGTGGAGGGCCCCCTGCTGGTCAGGGCCCCTAGAATTGTCATCACTTTTTCCCCCTTTACCGTGCCCCTGGTGGTGAGGGACCTGGATAAAGGCTATGGGGTCGGCGGCCCGAAAAAGGTTGAGAAACACTGATCTAGCACTTTATTCATCACTGAGCTTAACTTTGTAAACTTGAAATATAAATATGCAGGCTGTTGTGGTTCTTGCAGGAATATTGCCTTGTGGAAGCCCCTCCTGCCAACAACCAATTAAGATGCAAGAAATGATCCAACTCTTTTGCAGCAGAAAGCAGGTCATGTAGTCTCCCAGTACTCAACAGCAACTGAGGGAAACCTACTGCACTGAACATGCATATAAGTAGCAGCAAAGTGTTTTAGAGGACAACTGACAGATACGATACATTTTATTTTCCATTTCTTGGGCTAGGGCAGTAAAATGATAAACATGTTTAATTGTTAAAAAATTAACTGACTTAATGAGTTGTAAATGTTTTTATTATGGCTGTCGGTTAAAATTCAAATAGGATGGAACAGGCATGGGATGATTTCTCATGTCTTTGATGCTTTTGTTTTTTATTTGTTTATAGCAGTTTAATGCTGCATCATGTAAAATGATGCTTTGCTACATTGTTTTGTGAACAGTAAAATCATTTCAGCGTTCTTCCTGTGCTGTGAGAGTCACAGAGGTGAGAGAGAGGAGCTGCTTTCAGAGATTATGTTTGAGAGAAAAGTTATTGGTCCCATGGAGAAACAGCTGAAACAGAGAATGAATTACATTCAAGCTGCACTTAAAATACATCCTTGTTTTGAGTTAATTTAGTTTTTTCTGGTGGTCATGTTCCTGGACTCCACAGGTCCTTCATCATTACCTTCAGCAGATGTTGACAGGTATGATGTAGGTTTCTGACATTCTGTTTCAAATTTATCAAATTGGTCTCATCTAATTTAGTTGGACAATTATTTACTAATGAAAGATAACATTACAGAAAAAGGTATTTATTATCTCATGTGAGTTTATGTGAATTGATAGTGAGATTTAAAAAATTGAGCAGAAGGTGGAATCTAAAATCTACCAGTAGATCCAGTTGCCATGTAAGGTGTGTTTTTAAATTTCTTTCAAGTTATATTTACAGCATTTTTATAACCGAAGGTAACGGTTACTTAATTGTGATATAAAACATTACTTGAGCACAATATTAAATTATCCTTTTAATGCTATGTTCTCTCTCTCTCTGCAGGAAAGTTTGAAGCCAGAATCGCATAGTAAATATGTCATGAATCATTAAACAGGAAAGGAGGCAGCTATGAATGGAAAAAAAATCTATCAGTCTAATCACTATTTGCTGATCTTTCAAATATGCTGAGTTGCGAGTTGGATGTGGTCCATACATTTAAAGGTCCAGTATTATATTGAATTCACTTTTTGCATGTTTCTGTCCTTCCATTTGGATTTTTCCTGCTTCTAGAAACAGTCCAAGAGCAAACGTTGCAGGTTTTCTACCATTCTCACCATCAATAACTTTACACCTCCAGGTAATAAATCCACACACATCCACCCATCCATACACAATCCAAATGTTTGAAGGTCTTACAGACACAGATCCTAATTCAAGCAATGTGGCCAGCCTTCTTAGATGTAGTTTTGAATTGATAAAGATATCGAGTTTTGTAAAGCACAATAGCCTTGACACGTGAAGGCAACCAGATTCATCAGCTTCATTTAGGCTTGAATTGCACAGATGTGTTAGAAAGAAAATAAAATAAGTCATGTCTCTGATAAGGGATATTACAATCCAAGTTATGATTGCTATGCTACTGTCATATGACCTACTTTAAATGAAATATAGTATTGCTGCATGCTGTTCATAATGTAAAGGGAGAAAGGTTCAGAAAAATATGCAAGCATAAAGTGGCAGCAAACACAGCTGAAACAAGGACTGGTCTTCCACAGTCACACAATGAAGGGATCAGTTCCACACAATGCCTCTGGGCAACAATTTGAAATCTTCTGTAGCTTTTTGTGCTGCTTGGAACAAGGAATTAATAGCATCCTTCTGAGCTGCTCTGCCTTTCAACACTTGCATGTCTAGAATAAAATATTCACACCTGGAAACTTAAACCATATGGCCTTCAGTATATTTACAAAGAGATGTGTTAACAAGGGTCTAGCAACCCTGTTATCCGTTTTTTTATACATTAACTTATTGCTGTTTATCTGTAGAATTTAATGTAAATGAAAAAACTCTGCAGAGGCATTTATAGTTTCTAGCCTAAAGCCCAGACAGTGTGTCAAGACCAAGTTAGGACAATAAGAATCTAGAAATAGTTCAGGCGAGAGCAAGAAACCAAAAAACAAATATATGTGTATTTTTGTACTTACTACTTATAGGTCTCTGAACGAACATATTCAAAAACATGGGAAACACCAAGTTGGAACTGGTCTGCGATGGGAGTGACCCATGGATTGTTCTCTGCTTTGAAGACCTGCTTAGGCCCAGTTAAATCCAGGTTACCTGAAGACATAAAGACACAAACATAACAATACAATAACACTCTGATTGTACTGCTCCTTATCTTTATGGATTGTTGTGCCTGAAAGTTGTGTTTTTGTTTCATTTTTTTTTACAAGTGCATGTACCTCATAACATCTGAACCCAATCAACTTTAAGCTGTAGCAGAAAATGTAAAACAGGTTGGTGTAAAATAGTTCTGCGAACTTCAGGTTTACACTGGAGACTATAGTATCCCAGCTAATTACCAAATCATCTGATTGCCTTTTGTTAGAAACAAATTCTGACATACATCTGATCTGCACCAATTGAACATCACCAATATTCCTCTAGTCAAGATTCAAATTTATCCATTCTGATATTTTTTGGGTGTGGCATCTGAGGACATACAATTGTGCTTATGAGTTTACATACCTCATCAGAACTCTTGTTTTTTTTTGGCGATTTCCCAAAGAATTTCAACCCTGAAGTGGTAGGGAGAAGTTACATGGCAAAAATGTCCATAGTTTGGAGTAGAGATCAGCCTACACTTTTTCCATTGTCTGTCATTTTGACTAACAGTGCCCAAAAAAATCCTGTCAATCTGTTTTTACTCATGGATTTTTAAAATGATATCTACATTTAATTGCAATTCATTTTCATTCCGTTTCAGTTGAACAGATAATCCACATCGTGGCATTTTCAAACTGAATACACTGAACTTTTTATCTGCAATTTTTCCTATTTTATCAGATACTATACAAGTCAGAATGCAATTAAGGTTGAAACTGTCTGCACGTTTGCACCAATGCTCAGGTGTGTGCAATGTCAAAATGATGGATGGCTGTCAGATTTTTCCATCACCTTTTTAAAAAACCAAAGACAGAAAATATTTGGTGGATGCAACTGATGGTCTGAAGATATTTCAAGGATTTTTTTTTATTGGCATTCCAGCTCAGCTTTGCTTGTTTGTGGTACAAAATTTGGACTCAAGTGTGTAAATATTAAAATTCAAAAAGTAACATGAAGCTGAATTAAGTGCAGCTTGAGTTCAAGAATCTGATGGCTGAAGGGAAGAAACCGTTTCTCAGCCCGGTGGTCTTGTTCTGGATGCTCCTCAGCCTTCTGCCTGAAGGAAGGAGCTGGAGCAGACTGTGTGCAGGATGGGTGGAGTCCTTCACGATTTGGAGCATCCTCCTCCTGCATCGTGATGTGTAGAGGTCCGAGGTGGAGGAAAGGCTGCTCCCCACAATCCTCTGTGGAGCTTCAACCACCCACTGCAGAGCCGTCCTCTCAGTGGCAGTGCAGCTGCTGTGCCACACGGTGATGCAGGTGGAGAGAACGCTCTCCACCACACAGCGATAGAAGCTCCTCAGGACTCAGTTCACAAGTTCATACAGTACAAGGCTTAACCTCATGGACACTGTTCTTCCATGGAAAACAGACAGTCAAAAAGGAGTGAAATATGTTTAGAGATCTATGCCTGTTTTCATAAATAAAATGTAATATTAATTCCATTTTGTTTGTGTGTAGACACATTTTTGGAAATACGGCAATGTAAGATAATTTTGAACGACATAATAGCCTACCAACAAAATTGCATGTTTAACACCAGTGAAGAAACTTGTAATGGTATGTTATGATGTAGAACTATCAGACCAAAACATGTACATGAATCAATATTTATTCCTTAACTTTGATTCAATATAAAAACACAAATGTGTAGATCCACATTCAGATGATGGTTGAATCAACATTGATATAGTGCCAGTTATGTTGAAACCCTAATGTTGATTCAACGTCACCGACCACTTTCAATATCGTTTCACTGTCAGGCAGAAACACTGAATCCATGTTGAAGCCTGACATTGTTTCAACATTGATTCACTCATATTTTGCGATCTGGGCTGACAGATCTTTGCATCCTTCATCCAGTGGTCCACTCTTTCCCCATTGTCATTCACATTCTCTATAATAGAGATTAAAAAAAAGTTTGCTTTGGCTTTTCTTATGGTCTGTGTAACCCCATTTTATTCTTGAGTAAATCTTAATCAATAGATAGGCTAGATTTTAAGTATTACTTGAACGAGTCTTGAGATTTTAACAAGTTTATTCAGTTTTCATCTAACCATGGTGGTTTGTTCCTCTTTATAGGTCAATGTCTCCCCCTATGGGCAAAGGAGGACATCACCTCTAAGTTTATTGATAACTCACAATTGACGTCTACATTTGTGGAGGTTAGCATTTTGTCCCAGTCTGCTATTTTCAGGACTTTACTGTGGCTCTTAGATATAAAGTTTGGTTTGACATCATACAAAGTAGAGTCCCTGTATAGCTTTGTGTACCTCTGTTCTATTAGCTTTCTTGAAAATAGAATGCTATTATGATTTGACAAACCAGTCAAAAAAATTAAATGCCTTGGCAATTATTTCAGTCTTACTTGAGAACAGAAGATCTATTGCAGTCTGAGATGTTTTTGTTAATCTAGGACTGACTCTGCTCTTACTCTGTTTAGATATTTCAGGAAGGGGATCGTTTTTCCTTCCATTTTAGATGGTTTTGTTGGAATTTGTTGTAATTCTGTGTGTCTGGGTGAATGTGGCTGTAGTCAGTGGCGCAACTACACATTATTCAGGTGGATGCAAAAACATAAATCGGCGCCCCCTCCAAGGGAAGGAACGTCAGGGTGAAGGAGTGACGCTCCCCCTCCCCCCCCTCCCCGGAGGCGACGTTACATGAAATGTAAAACTCGCTACATGTACCTCGTTATGTGCGAGAGGTGAAGGAGCCCAATGTCATAATCGGCGCGTCGCCCCCTCCAGACGGGGTTTTGGCGCCCCCTCTGGTGCTGCGCCCCTTTGCGTTGCATAGGCTGCATACCCACTTTTTGAGCCTCTGGCTGTAGTCTAGAGCACTTTAAATGCAACGCTCTACTAGCACAGTTCTTTTATGATAAGAAATCTAGTATAGAGAGTGTAGTTAGCTTGAATTTGTTGGTGTAACAGAAAAAAAAAGAAAAAAGGTTTCTTCTGTTCAAACCATGTAAGCATGAAGGTATGCAGGAAAGAATGAAATATCTTGACAGAGAGTGATCAATGTATGCGTCCAGTACAACAAACACATTGCAATATTTACTAGAAACCAGTGTGTCTTTAAAAGATTTTGGCACTTAACAGCAAAAATGCTAAGAAATTTGGATAACAGTAAATTATGCAGAGAAGTGGAGTAATAGTTTGCATAGTTTGCCATGTTATGATGATAAATTGAAAAAATCAACAAAGAAAATCCCCAGTTGCTAAAATACTTTTTTATGTAGTGTTGCCAACACTAGGGTGAGGTATTGATGTGGATGTGGCTAAATGTTTTTGAGTACCAAGTTCAGGAGGCAGAACAGTCAGTCTGTTGCCCTGGATGTGAAGCTCTTTGAGTTGAGCCAAGTCACCAATCTCCCTCGGTAACGAGACCAGATCATTATCTCGGAGACTCAGCTGGGCACACAAAGAAAAGATAAGGATAAAAATATATTAGCATCACACAATTTCTCAAATGTTTTAGCTCCTATAAATTTAAATCAGACATTCACAGACGGACAGTCACATATTTCTCAACTTCAGGCTCAACGTAATGAACAGATTTATTTGTACAAATTACCTTTTTAAAAATCAACCCTATAAAGTCAGTGTGTCCCCATTGGTAAATTGGGTAGGTGCCCCACCCTCCTCAATGATATTCATTGCACCTTGCCTCCTCACTAAATAAACTAAATTGAACTGAATTAGGGAGGAACTTGTAAAAATCAGACTGTCCCCAGTAAGCATTTTTTCAATTTTCAATTAGTCAATTTTACTGAAATCTTGGCTGGTGGTGCAGCTGTTCTTTATGTGATTCAGCAAAGTCACAGACAAGGTGAACAGGAAGGTGTGAATATGAAGATTCAAGCACTTTTCCCCTCAGTTGTCTGCTTTGTTACTGTCAAGTTGTCCTTTAATTTGTGCAGTTTACCAACTTGAAAAAGGATTGAAACATCTACACAGATTGTTTAGCAGCTATATTCCACTCAAAGGACCAAGCAGTTATCTTTATCCATCAGTGTGTCAAGGCATTTCACTTATTTAAGTTTACATAAATTAATTTCACTCCAACAGCAAAAACATAATACTAAGAAAACCTCAAAAATAATACTAAGTAAAGCACTGTGATTCAACCCACAAAGTGCTTAAAGCCAAAAGAACAAAAATAAGTAACATTTAAAATTAATATTTACATTACAAATGTTTGCTTGTTGATGTTTATCATGTTATGAAAGTCTATTTTAAAAAGCTAATCCAGGTTGTAGGCATTTCAGCAGTGCAATGTCACAGCAATACAGTCTCTGCCAAACCGGCTTCCTCTCTGCTTGTTTGTAGGTGTATCAGTTGGAAATTCACTGAATTCAATCAATGTCCTGCTGTTGTGGCGTGCTCCGTCAGGAGGAGCGATGCTGCAAGTCAATGACTCAATACATTGAGTATTGAGTCAACATTAGCCTAAAAGGCTAATGTTTCCTTTTAGGCTAAGGAAACATTAGCCTAAAATGTTTCCTTAGAAACATTTTAGGCTAATTATAACGAACTGATCAAACTGTACTGCTTGACTAATTAGGATCACCTGGAATGTATGTATGGTTGAATTGAAATGATTTTTTTGCAAAGTGCCTCAGTCTAAATTTGTTGTAAAATGGCACAATAAAAATAAACTGAATTGAATAAAAGGAATCCTTAAGATTATGAGAAGTTCCCCAAGCAATGCAAGGTCTGTCACTGTAATGTTCAGATAAAGATCTGCCACCAAAACAACCTGGCATCTTGCTCTGTCAGTGTTTCAGCTAATCCACGTTGTAGGCAACCTGGATTAGCCTCACAACCTTCACAAATATAAAACACTTTCTGTGAATGATTAATGAATGATTATTCATCACACTTGTGTATTTACATTCATTTTGTTCCCGACAGTAAAAACCTCATCAGTCCAAGTTGTGTTGGTGCTACTGGGGTGAACTTACGATTTGCAGCTTTGTCAGCTTCCCAATGTCAGGAGGAAGTAATTCAAAGTCGTTGTCGCTCAAATACAGCGCTCTAAGAGTGGCTAGAAAACAGAAATATGATGGTTGTATATCTTATGTATATAATTATATAATTTTCACACTTATTCCAAATGAACATGATGCCTCATTCCAACAAAATCTGGAATGCTCCTTGTAATTTTAAATGAAATGTTGAGTATTTTCTCAATAGTTTAAAATAAACTTTGTGAATGAAAATCCCCCGTTAGCCAGTTTTTTAAATAACAGCTGTATCAGCATAACAACAAATTACATGCATTTTCATGTGAAGAAATAGTATAAATGAATTATATATTATATGCTGCCATCTACTGTATATAAAACAACACTACAACTAGATACGACGAAATACTGAATTATTGTCATAATGTTCACTGGTCTCTGCTCTGTGAAGGCCGGTGTTCTCCTATTAGAGCCGTTTTTCCATGTGCAAAATGCATCTGACACAACTAGAAGAAAGAAGCATAGATACAATGACAGAAAACATGGTTGGTCAAATATTTGAAAGATTAAAAATATAATAATCATGATAATGGTAAAATAATTGACAAATATCGTCCAGCAATGTCAATTTTGAGCAGAAAGAAAAACTAATAATAAGTGGATCATCATGGCATCACTGTTACATCTGGATGCTCTGGGACTAACGCCCAGAAAAAGTTCCCAGATTATTTTGACTGCTGCATGTTCCACATATCGTGTGGACAGAAGATGTCTGCGTGGGACAGATTAGTGCAGCTGGACCGCTGAGAATATCCATGCAGTGAAAACAAAACAAAAAACACCATATTTCATAACATAACATAGCTTGTGATGTTTACTGGCAATGGCAATAAACATGATTCTGATTCTGATAAACTTATAGCATTTCTATAACAACTGAAGGTAATAGTTACTTGATAGTGTTATCGAATGGCACTATGGTGCCTGGAAAACATAAAATACTGCTCTTATAAAGAACCCTGGTTTCTCAACATTTACAATTCGTACTGACCTGTGATGTCTTTAAGTGCTAGACTTATGCCTTCATGCATTATTTTAAAATCAACCCTCATCAGGCAGGTATATATAAACATTAACAGAGTCTGAGCTTTTTATCTATGTATTATATTCCTGATAATCAGGGGCTGCCCAGACTTGGTAATTTAGATCCAAAGTAGGGCTGGAAATGATTGATAAATGAATTAATCTAAAGTTGATTGCTCTTATCGATCGACTAGTGATTAATTGATAACAGCTGGAGATAGGACCAAACAACCCTCACAACCCTTCTAGAGCTAAGATAATGTATGGATGGATCCATCGATGGAATCTCTTAAGTTGCTAAATAGGAAGATAAAAGATTAAAAGAATCAAATTTGTGACAAACGTAGCAGATGTTCATACAGAAGTACTGTCTGTGAAGAGGTCTGCAGACTTAGCCGTCTGCTGAAGAATGTTAAAACTTGGCTCCATGAAGACAGATACTCACAAAGGCCCTCACCATCAGCTGTGCTTAATGGCATAATGTTTTTTCCCATCATGCCTTGCACTTTTCTTTCATCACCTCACATCAGTCATTTTTGGCTGAGAAGTTGATGCTGTTCAGCCGACAGAATGATGCTGATTGGTTGCATTTCAAAACAGAACCACATTAAAGTGCATTTTGTGTCCATGTTTTACGTTCCCTTCCTGGGATGTCGCCACCATAATTACTTCTCTTACAATTGCCTAACCCAGACAATCTAAACTGATAAAGAAGTGCAACAATGAAGTATTTATTTAGACCAATTATGTCTTACTGGATCATATGCTTTATATCAGAGAAGTATTTACGTATACTCTGACTGAACCTCTATGGTACAGACATCACTCAGTCATGTCGAAGCAGACAAAGGCTATGTTCACAAAGCAGCTCTTGATGCTTCATTCCGATTTTTTGCTGAAATCTGATTGTTTTTTGCATTTGTTTTGTAGTTGTTCATACTTTGTAGTTGTCTTTGCAAATGATTTATGACCCCAAACCAACCTGCTTGAAAAATGTAGACGTCAAACAGCAACAAACTGTTAACGCAATTAATTAAGGCTGGATGCCTGAAAAGATCAGAATTTGCTCATTCAAACTGCCATAAGAAAGGTTGCATATAGGCAAAAAGTAAGTCAATAAAAAAACAGATTTGGGTGGCGTTTGCCTCCTGTGTGAACATAGCCTAAGACCCAGTCCACACATCCATGACATTAGGTGCATCCAAAAAGGTTTTTTGTCTAGGCTGTGTGTCCACACAGATCTGGCATTTTGGGAGACCAGAAACAATCAATTTTGAAAACAAAATACCGGTTTCATGTTCATGTGAGTGTGTACATGTGAGCCATGTCTTTACTGAAACAATGGCATGTCCCTCTGTAGCCTGTAACCTGCAGGCACCTTACTCACAAATAAACATGGTGTGTTCAGTGTTGTTTGCCAAATGCTCACTTAGATAGAAGAAGTTTCCAGGCAGAGAACCAGAGTTCTGGTTCAGGTTGTTGTAGGTTAAGTCCAACACCTCGAGAGCAGGAAGAGATCCAAATCCTCTGGGCAAGCCACTGAGACGATTCATCCTGTGTTCACAGAAACACAGCCAGTTTCCCACTTGTCTAGAATTTCAATTTAAAGCAAAACATTCACTGATTCATTCATTAACATGTCAGAAAACTAGCATATTGTGAAGTTCAAAATCATAAACTCTAAAGTCCTGTTTCAGAAAGTGAGATAGACAAATTCGGAGTAGAAGACAGTCACTCTGAGAACACCTACTCAGGGTTTTCGGTTTGAGAACAGGAGCTGTCAACTAAGTATACATTCAGTATATTGAATTTTATGACTAACTGCATATTACTTAATATTCATATTTCTTTACTGGAATTACTTGAAAGTGTTGTATTTTAGTATCTTACTTGAAGGCCAGGTCCATATGCAAATACTTCATGTAACGTAAACACTGAGATAAGGGAGAACAGGTTTGTAAAATGCAGATTATTATTAAAGAGATTCAATTTTATTGTAAGTACAAACAGTATAACAAAATGAACAGTGATTATTAATACACTTCCTAGCAGTGTACTCAGACATCTGACTTCTTTGCCTTTACTGGTGATGAAAACTCGTAACTCTGGATGAAAGGAAGACCAGTTCAGGATGACTGCAGTGTCAGGGAAGCCATTAAAATCTGCAGGTAGATTTTTGCATATTTGGTCTTCTGGTTTCCAGATCCTAATTTAGCCAAGTACTGTAAATAAAAAGTTAGTCCATGCTGTAATTATCTGGCAGACTGAGGACTGATGGACGCCGTCAGCTGGTCAGCAGGTCCAGGTGCTTGGATGCAGGGCACAGACAATTTAACAAAAGGATATTTCATTAAATATTCTTTACTGCTTTGAAGTGAAAATACAGTAGTTGTTGATATTTTGTTCAATCAAATAAAATCACCCACCTTTCTTTTTTTGTGGGCGGGAAGAGTAAAAAACTGTAGTAGAGACAATAAAACTTGAATTCTCTATCAAATCCTACTCCTGGTCTCTGCCACAATAACTCTTGCGATTTTACAGCAGCAATAGTATTGTTGTCTTTGATAATTGTATTTTAATATTCTTATGCTGTCATTAGTATTTGTAATGCCATCAGTAAGAAATATTTTGTTATGTGGAATGAGACGTTATATTATACGAGATAAAGACTGTTTTTTTTAGGAGGGGGGAAGCATTGACAGATTGTCGACATATCAATGTTTGTTTAAATTTGACAACTAAATAGGGTTTTTTTTAATGCTCACATTTGTACTAACCTACCACACCATAAAAATCCAGGTTGCTGGGTTTTTTTATGAAGCACATGTTTTACATGTTACTACACATGAAATTGTCCTAGTTTTAACCACAAATTGCATCATTAAGGAAAATGCAATCCTGATGAAAGACCTCAAACATGAAAAACCTAAAATGTCACATACCCAAGATTGAGGTGTTTCAGCTTCTGAAGACTGCTGATCTGAGTCGGGAGCTCTTCAATCTGGTTGTTGAACAAGTTCAGAACTTCCAGATTCTTCAGTTCTGAGATGTTAGGAGGCACAGCTGGAAGAGAAATTTTATAGACCCCAATTAAAGTACTTTCAGAACTTTATATCGCTGCAGCAGTACAGATGTGGATCTGTGAAATTAATATGCTTTAAAAACATTTGTGTACAATAACACACATCTAGAGGTAATCTTAGGAGTGCCAACCTAAGGAATTTCAATAGAGGTTTTCCACCAAAGAGGCTCCAGGCAGGACTGCTGCTAGACCCAGTTCTCAACTGGCTCAGGAAAGAACCGGAATGTGATTCTAAATGTTTTATCCAGTTATTGTTTGATTCTGCTTTAGTTTTATGCTGACAGTTTTTGTGAAGATGATCAATTTAACCACAGAAATATTATTTAGCCCAGTATTTCTGAAGACAGATGATCTAACAACACCACCTTAGTTTTTTAAACACTGTTTGAAATAACTAATGGCGCTTGTGAACGATTCACTTTCCTGGTCAGCTGATCTCTGATCAGCAGCACCTGGAAACCAGGAGCAAAACAAATTTTAGAGACGTTTATTATGACCAACTATTAGTATTGTAGGACTAAATTAGAAAAAGTTAATGGATTCAGTAAACAAATACTTAGAGACAGCCTGTGTAAGCTACTCATCATGCTTGGTTTGCAACAAAACCTTAGAAAAGCATCCAAAGGCCTTACTTAGCACCACAATATCAATGCGTGCAGGATTAATATATAACTGAATTCAAATTAAAACTTTTCCCATCTCACTTGTTTGTCATCTGTTAAAGTGAAAATAATAAATATACAACTCAAAATTGACAAAAAAAACATTTCTGACATTTAAAAATTTTATCAGTGACCAATATAGCCACCCTTTTATCACTACCTTAGCAACTACTTTTTAGACTCCCATTCCTCCAAACCAGTAAAGGAATTAGACCAGAGGATACGTACGTATATTATCTAGCTACCCTGAACATGAGAATCTAGTTTACATACTTTAGATCAACATTAGATTATTTTTCTCTTTTCTTTGGTTTGTTATTTTGTTTGTATTTCCTTTTAATTCATGTAAAGCACTTTGTATTGCCTTGTTGCTGAAAATGTGCTATGTAAATAAAATTACCTTCACCTTTACATTCTTTTCAGTAACAGTTATATAAACTGACAGACTCGTGGAGTCTGTCAGTTTCTTGATCAACTTTTTGTGCATCAGCAACCACAGCCTCCCAGACACTGTTCAGAGATGTGAACTGTTTAAGAAGGGCCCACAAGTTCTCAATGGGGTTTAGGTCTGGTGAGGAAGGAGACCACTTCATTGTTCTTTCATCTTTAAGGCCTTTACTGGCCAGACCCATAGTGGAGTACTGTGATGCATGTGATGGAGCA
>NW_006800840.1:0-7710 GCF_000485575.1 Poecilia formosa | reverse complement strand
TCAAGAGTCACTCTCATCTCATCTGTCCATAAAGCTTTGAAAAATCTGTCTTCAAATCTGTCTTGGTCCAGTTTTGACGTTTCAGCAATGTGTCTTGTTCAGTGGTGGTCAAGTTTCAGCCTTCCTTACCTTGATCATGCCTTTGAGCTCTGAGCATCTTGTACTTCTGGAACTCTAGGTAGGTTGCAGTTCTGGAATATGACAGTACCAGAAGATAACGGGTTCCTGGTAGCTTCATGTTTGATTCTTCTCAAATTTTTGGCAGTTAATTTCCATCTTTTTTTTCTTAAGATGTTTCTTGTCTAGATTTAACCATTGGATGCTGTTATCCTCGATGGGAATTGATGCTGCCCACTGAAGTGCAGGCTTTATGCATTACACTAGGGACATGATTTCACTGAAGAATGTTTATTGTACGAGTTTATGTTTTAGTTTTCAATAAAAATAGATAGTTTGGGGAAGAATAAGGAAGATTTCAATTCCAAGAACTCATGGTTGTGTTCTTTCACTGATTTTAACTGTGGTAAAACAATGAACATAGGTGTAAAAATAACACTTGGCTCAACTCAGAATCTTTTAAATAAAAACCCCATAACAAAACATTAGGTAGGTAACCCTCCAAAACAACAAGAGTAGCTCCCGCAACTGCTTGGATTAAAATTGGCCACTCATAACATTTTGTGCATGTTTCAAAGTTTCAAAATGTAGGATCTGAAAACTGAGGGAAATGTATGTATACAAACGATGAAGAAGTTAGTTAAGTAACTGTGAATCCTTCCTCACAATTTGGCAGGGAGGATCACAACCCTATTCATCAGTGTTCTGGTAAATTACACACCGTAGTCATTTCAGCTAGTCTGAAGTTACTCATTTGGCTTCAGTTGGAGCGGAGAACAGCTTGACCGATCCCACGTATGGCGTTATTATTATGCCAAAAGTCACGAGCGCAAATGAGACGTGTTATCTGTTTATATTGCTCAAATGTCTATTGCGATATACATTAATGATTTATTGTCCAGCTATAGATCTAGGGTATCCAGAAATAACGGTGCCGTGCCATAATGTGATGGGTTTATTAGGTAGTCCTGTTGCTCAAAATTTATATTGCTGAAGGATATTTATCATCTCATCTACCATTATTAATATCATCATTCTTTTATATTCCAAATATTTAACCAGCCATATTTTTTGTCATTGTATCTATGTATCCTTCTTTGCATAGTTGTATCAGGGGCATTTTGCACTTGCAAAAACTAGGCCAGTAATTACTTAATTGTTGTAATCAAGCTCTGAAAATCTGAAGTATGTTTTGTATGGGGGAATTTTACTGCCATAAGTTGAGAGCACACATTTTCACAAGTTTTGATAACAAAGACATGAAGTCCTGTGGTGAGACTAAAGATGTGGGCTCTTAAATTATGGCATTAAAATTCCCCAATAGTTTTGGTCACAAATGTCAGGATGTGCATGAATATTTGTACCTTACTTAGTGAAAAGTTAGTGCTTCACACAAAAACTGTGTGCCACCAGTATCTAATCCAAATATTGTGAATCATCATCACCCAGAAAAGGGCAACAACAGTTTCAACTTTCTAGGCAATCACAGATAATTCTGCTAATTCTGGCCAATACCAATATTTTGTTTGAATTGATGCCAAATGTAGCAACAAAGTCACTTACTTGGCATTAGCAGAGGGACTACAGTTAACTGCACATGTGAACTGATGGGCGAGTCAGTCAGTCCTCTCTCAGGGCAAGCAAAAAGAAACAGTGGCTGATTTTCAGACATTTGCAGAGTTGGATAAGATTGGTGGATGGGATTGTTTTTATGTATTTATCGTCCAATTACCAATCTCCCAAAATGAAGAAAATTTTGGGAGAAAATTTAAACTGATATACTGGGTTTGCAGTTTATCAGTGCAAACCCATACCTTCCTGAAAGTTGACAGGTATAGTTGAATCTATGTAAACTTCTAAATTTTAAGCAGTACTAAAGAAAACAAAAGAAATCTCTTAAACATTTCTTCTCATTATGACATTTAGCAAAAACCAATATTTCTGGTAATCCAAACTGACCTAAAACAGGTAATGCCTAATGTGATATGATCCAAAAGTTCTAAACATCTTTCTATTTAGGATATGTAAACAAGATACAGAGCTCTGTGGTATCAAAGCTATTGTTTTAGCCACAGTGTGTCTATACGGGTGTAGAGCTGGCTGTGTTTCACTAGTTGCTCTGACTGTTCTGTTAGTGAATGTGTGAAAAAAATGTAATTACTGGGTATTTTTTAGTTAAGTTGATGGATTTATTATGTGATAAGCAAGAATTGTAACAGTGTGTAATAATTTTAGATGTTAACCGATCTAAGAATTATACCAAAAATGTGCACAAAGTAAGCAGCACATCTTTACTTTGTTACTGTTGTAATGGCAGCAATTCTTTAAAGCCGTTTATATGTTTTCTTCATTCTAGCAACAACTGCTTATTTAAATACTGCAGTTTAATGTATCAATTGTAAGGTGAAGGGACCATCTTACCTGTGAGCTTGTTGTGACTGAGGACCAACTGAGTGATGTGAGACAGAGTGACTGAAATGACAGACAAGAAAAAAAGTCAAAAATGCACAAATAGTTTTATAGAATAGTTTTAGAATTCATAAAACTTATGAATTCTGATTCAGCACTGCTCAAACTTACAAAGAGTATTCTCAAATAATGGACTTGTGTCTGTTCTGGTTTTACTAGACCTCTGTGCTGATTTTAACACAGTTGACCACAATATTTTCTTAGAACTGTTTGAACATGTAGGTATCAAGAGAAAAGCACTAGGCTGGTTTAAATCCTATCTGTCCAACAGATTCCAGTTTGCTTATGGGAACATAATTTCACACTCTAGGGTGTGGTGTATTTCATGGTGTTTTTCATGTGGAGTATCACAGGGCTCCATTATTGGACCAATTCTCTTTATCCATCTGTCCATTTTCTTCCCTTATCCAGAGTCGGGTCACAGGGGTAGCAGCCAAAGTAAGGAGGCCTAGACTTCCCTCTCCCCAGCCATTTGTTCCAGCTCCTCCAGGGGAATCCCATGGCATTCCCAGGCCAGACGGGAAACATAGTCCCTCCAGCATTTCCTGTGTCTTTCTTTGGGTCTCCTCCTGGTGGGACGTGCCTGGAACACCTCAAGAGGGAGGCAACCTGACTAGATACTTGAGCCACCTCTACTGGCTCCTCTTGACGTGAAGGAGCAGCAGCTCTACTCTGAGGAAGAGCCGCTGCTCTTCCTCAGAGTAATCCCTCTTACTCTGAATGCTTGGCAAGAAGGATTGTTGTAAGTCAACGACACAACACAAGCAATTGTTGCCATGTCCTCATCCAGGAGGAGTGAATGCTGCAAGTCAATGGCTAAGTGCAGTCTGTTGGCTCTTGTTAGATAGAAACTTTTTAAACTATTTTCAGTATGCAAGACTGAACTAAAATTATTTTTTTTTCTTGAGTGCCTTAAGACATTTGTTGTGAACGTCCAACTTAATTGGGAAAGGAATAAAAAAATGGTAGTGACATAACAGAGTTATTCCAACTTGCTGCTACCATGAGGTAGTTTATCAATGCAAAACAGAGAACACAAAGCTCAACTTCAAACATATCAAGAATTTCTTTTCTAAGAATGCAGCTTAGAAAAAAACAGCTTTAAGAGAGCAGAGAAAAACATCAGTCAATTAGATTGATCTTTCTGGAAACGCTATAGCAGATAATTCAGAGTCCTTAATTGCAATCTAAACTGCTTAAAAATATATTTTGTGTCAACCATTATCATGACTCCACTTGAGCTAATTAGATGGGCTCCTGCATGTGACAGGTTTTGGATCATGTGCATTATGCATGATTTTTCTAAAATGTTTATCGTAAGTGTAATAAAGAGCACAGAAAGTAGTAGTTGTCCCATTTTAATTCTTTTTTCTGTCCAATTGTCCAGTGCCACATTTTCAAGTTCAAAACACTCCCAAGAGACAGTCTCTCAGATTTGTTGACTATTTGTGACCTTGAAAAGAAACTGAGGGTCATAAAGTTGCCCTGCTCTGCATTCAACTGATGCTATTTTTTTTTGTTTGTTTGTTTGTTTGTTTGTTTTTCTTGCCTGCATCAGTGACAGTTTGAAAGCACACAATTCTTGCCACAGCATGACAGAGTTCAATCCCGTCTTTTACTCAGATGGTATCCTATGGGAACTATTCTGGAAGACTCTGGGATGTTGTGATCAAATCTTGCCTAAAAACAAAAGCTGAAAAAGAAGGTTCAACATTTTTACAGACTACTTTACACACCACAGAGTTCAACATTTATGACAGCATGAGTTTTATAGGAAGAAATCTGGAGTCCTGCACCAGAGCAGAGCAGGGAACAATTCCCCTCTCCCCACCCCCCAGTTCCACAAACACGGATCTCAACTTTTCAGCCTTCTTGCTCCAGTTTTACAAATGAAGAAGAGTTTTTAGCTTACACAGGCCTGGGATGTCCAGCATGTTCGAGATCCCTCTGTCGCACATTTCTACCTCAGGAAGGCTCCTGTCCCGACTTTCCTCCACGATCTTCTTCAAAGATTTTGACATCGTTCTGAAAAGATGGAGGCGAAACGCATACAGACATTACCGCACAGGATGAAAGCAGGAGAAGAAGCCAGGAAAATCTGTGGTAAATAACAGGAGCAATGAGGCTCACCGTTTAAAAAATGTTTAGAAGTATTTCCAAAGCAAGACTTTTCATCAAACTCTCCACCTACCCGGAAGTGTATCTGAAAGCACACCCTTTCCTTATTAGGAAATGTCTCTTCCTCACTGCGCCAGACCAAACGGAGAGGGGTCCAAGTGCATACGTTACGTCTAGCAGAACTCCGGACGTGCTAGACGTCGCGTACGTCAATGAGGTCCGCCATATTGAAGAGGTAGATTTTTTTCTTCGTCTTCAGTTTATAACCGCAGCTTACATGCAACAATTTGGCATTACTGCCATCTATTGTATTTTACAAAGATTAAAAAAGGAAAAAACTAAATATCGTTCCTTTCATCATTCATCAACTGAGCAACCACATGTTCAAAATTCAGTTTCCTATTATTACCCATTTCAAAAATCGATATTTGTCTTGGAAGTTGGACTCACATATTTCCTGCTTCTAATAAAAGCACATTCTATCATTTCTATAGTAATACATCAAACACATAAACTAGTGCCATTCAAAAAACCATGACCAGTTCTTATTCTACTTATTATGATCTCCTTCTTATCCTTTTATGTCTTGTAATAACCTAAACTGTATTTTGTAATGTCTCCTTTTTATATTCCTCCTCAATTTCTTACTTTCTTTCCAAACAATACGTTTGGAAAGAAACCTATTGCATATCAATATATTTGTAACAGTTTCCTTAGCCAATCTATCTGCTATTTCATTACCCAGAATATCTACATGAGCAGGAGTCATCATTATTACTAGATTTTTGTTTTGTCTTATAGACTGTGTGAGCAAATGTTCGAACAAAAAGTCACATGCAGTATGTTTTGGTGGTTGCTTGTAGTTTCATTTTCAATGTTTAATAATGCTGATTATGAATCATTTCAAATGATTAGTTGTATTATTCTGCTGTCCTCCAAGCACTCCAAAGTCAATAATGACACACAATACTGTATACTCAAAACATTTGTTCTTTTTGAAATCCTAGTAATTAATCCAGAATTCACTATTGCTACACTAGTTGTTTATTTTTTTAATCTTTTGATCCATCTGTAATATTTGTTGCATTTCTTTGTTTCTTAATATTTGATAGATCTATCTGCACAAATGTATTTTCCTGTCCATGCTGGTCTTAAGAGCTACATTACTGTCTGATTACAATTTTTGTTATGTACTTCAATGTTCTCACTGTTATCCCCAATCCAGTGAAAACATTTTTTTAGTTAATTTCTTCTTTCCCAACAATTTCTAACATTTTCTTAACTGGAAGGTTTTAATATACTACTTGAAATTTATGCAGTAATTACCAATTAACTGTTGTCTTCTAAAGGCATTTCTTATGATTCTACTCGTAAAACATAATGGAGCTATTTTACCAACTCCACATTAGTCCCTCAACTAATACTTAACAGTTGAGTTTGAATAACATTTTATTTTTATTTATTTATTTACTTTACCAAGTTTTATCCTGCGAGCCATGTACCGCTCATTCATAATCTATTCTTTAATGAATTCATGATATAAACATTTTGGTAACACTTTATTTGACAGGGTGTGCATAAGCCTGACTTGACACTGTCATAAACATGACATAACGTCTGTCATTAACATGAAGAAGTCTTTATGAATGTCTATGACTGTTGTCATGAAGTGTCATTTGGTAAATAATGACACTTTTAATGTAAAGTTGCTCTAACTAGTTACGCGGCCCCCGTGTTCCTTTGGTTTATTATTTTGTTGTGTTTCCTTTTCAATCATGTAGGGCAATTTTGCAATAAAAATTTCATTATTTATCAAATAACACTTCATGACAACAGTCATAAACATTCATAAAGACTCCTTCATGTTCATAACAGGTGTTATGTCATGTTTATGACAGTGTAATGTCAGTCTTATGCACACCCCTTCAAATAAAGTGTTAACATTTTCAGTAGACTCAAAGTTAGCATCCGTTCATACCTTGTTACTTTTGTCCATAATTTGCTTCAGGTAATTTTTACAAGGTAACTTCTCATAAAAACTATTCCCAAAAACAATCAACCCTTTTAGACCCTTTTCCATAAAAGGATAACTTTTTAACTTTAAGTTACCTCCCTTTGTAGTTTAAATTTGCAGTCGTCTTTTCTTCTCTGTACTCCATCCTTCTGTATTTTATTGATATCTTAAATAATTACTTCAACCTGGGTTTCATTTAATGGGTCCTTAAATTTAATTTAATTTAATTTGTCTGGACTAATTCTTTGGCTGGCACATCCACAATTACTGCCATATATGCTAGAACTCACATCAATTAAACCTTTATTTTTTGTTAATGGTGTATCTCCAGTGATTTATTTGATCTAAAAAGTCTTGTTGACGCATTAACTTTCCACTATGAATGTTGGTTAGGCAAGATACTGAACCAAACTTCACTATGGAATGTTTCCTGCTTTTCCCTGTTTCTGTCCTACAAAATGTTGATTGCTATTTAAATATCTTCCTCTATGCAATATTGGGAATATTTTTATTATTAATTAACATTCACATTCATCCTTATTCGATGGAATCTGGAGTTCTATTTTTTAGATTACATTGACTGTTTTTTTGTTGTTGTTTTTTTGTCTACAACTTTGTTTCTCTCCATTTCCACATCTAAGCAAAAACCGTTCAAGTACAACTCAAAACCACATCTTTCTCGCTCTCTGCATTGGCCAGGCTACGCACACTCGTTGCCATAGCAACTGACAACAACGCCCCTAAAAACAAAATTCAAATATTTCCCATACAAAGAGCAGAACATTCAGTCTGTTGCAGTGGTATGGTTTTAGGCTTAATGTTTATTTTGCTATTACTAAGTGATTGCTGTGGTATGAGGAGAAAACTATAAATATATCA
This sequence comes from Poecilia formosa, assembly GCF_000485575.1. Taxonomy (NCBI): domain Eukaryota; kingdom Metazoa; phylum Chordata; class Actinopteri; order Cyprinodontiformes; family Poeciliidae; genus Poecilia; species Poecilia formosa. The sequence continues at coordinate 113 of NW_006800840.1, read as the reverse complement.
CTGCACTTGACTGTATGGCTGGTTCCATATGGCAAGCTCAGTGGTTCTTAACCTTGTTTGAGGTACCGAACCCACCAGTTTCATATGTGCATTCAATGAACCCTTCTGTAGTG
>NW_006800839.1:66145-67959 GCF_000485575.1 Poecilia formosa | reverse complement strand
TCCAACCACAACCACCGCTACTCCAACCACAACCACAAGTGCTCCAACCACAACCACCGCTACTCCAACCACAACCACAAGTGCTCCAACCACAACCACCGCTACTCCAACAACAACCACAGCAGCTCGATCCACAACTACAACTACAGCAGCTCTATCCACAGCTTCTCAATCAAACACAACAGTTTCGTCTCCCACCACAGCTCCTAAACCAACCTTGATGCCATCTACTCCAAACAAAACCACAGCCTTTCAACCAGTCCCGGCTACTAACACAACTACAACTACTACAACTGAATCTCCTGCTCCAGTTTATCATGTTGGAGTGGTTGTTTTCATACCATTTAATGAAGATCTCAAAAATGAAACAAGCCAACAATTTAAGGACCTTGCAAAAAGGATCACAGCAGTAGTAAGTGCATTCGTAAAATGTATCGTTTTTGTCATATCATCAGACATTCAATTGGAATATTAAAATATTCAGGTATACAACATTCTTATTGTACTTAATTTTTTGTCCTACAGTATGACATGCTCTACAGGAAAGCTTTCGGAGCCCGCTTCATCCGTAGTTATGTCATTGCATTTAGGTAAGATTAACTATTCATTTATTTATTTAAAAAAATGAATAAATGTTTTCCTAAACTTGTTTTTTATGATCATTTTGCAGAGTTTCTTCAGCATCCCGAATTCGAATGAATGTCACAGAAGCAGAAGTTGGGGTGGAGTTTAACAAAACCACTCCACTTGTGGAACTCCCAAAGAACGAAGTAGTACAAAAAACGTTAGCAGATGCTATAAATACAGCCAATAACAACACTATCATGGATGTCCCATTTTCACCTGGCTCTGTCGAAGTAATACGTAAGTAAAAAGTGGTCTAACACAACACAGAAACAGAGCAATGTAAGTTTTTATTTAAGCAGCATTGTCTTTTTTTCTTTTCTTTTTCTGGCAGGCTCACCTTTGCCAACCACATTACCCACCACAAATTCTACAGTCACTACCATGGCTCCAAACTCAACTACAACTACTGCTGTTCAACCAACAACCAATACCACAACTACAACTACTGCAGTTAAACCAACAACCAAAACCACAACTACAACTACTGCAGTTAAACCAACAACCAATACCACAACTACAACTACTACAGCTAAACCAACAACCAAAACCACAACTACAACTACTACAGCTAAACCAACAACCAAAATAACTCCAACTGTGGAGGCAACAATCACAAGGAAACTGACTTTCAGGTCTCGTGGCGAGACCTTCACCACTGATTTGCTGAACCCATCATCTGCCGCATTTAAAAGTCGAGCTGCACTTATAAAGTCATATGTAAGTCTTATTTCAGCTTATAGTAAAATATCTGGAAAAGAGCTTTAACAAACAACACTTTCAAGTTGACGTATGTTGTGAGACTGAACCATAAAGCTGTACAAGCATGTCTACATTATTTTGTATCGAGAAAATTAAAATTGAATGAAAGAAACTATTTTCTATACCTGTGGGGGCAAAACCACAGGGGGGCAAATTAGGGTTGTTAGAAAAAAAATCTAGACCTTCCCCTGTACAGTGTAAATTTATTCCCTGATTTAGAATTGGAATATAGAATATGTATTTGATATAATTTCAGGATTTGGATGAATGATATATGTATAAAAATTACAACTTTAATTTACAGAACAATATTTTTCTTTGTCTTCCTGCAGCTTGAACCTCTCTTCCAGCGAGAGTTTTCTACGTTACGCGACTTCATTGTAACTTCATTCAGGTATGATCTGCAGGCGATTTTAAACATTGTTAAA
>NW_006800839.1:53302-65145 GCF_000485575.1 Poecilia formosa | reverse complement strand
ATATAGCAGAGAAGTTTCTTTTCAAATAAGGTCATGTGTTTGTTTTCCTCACTTGCAGCGGTATCGAGTGGAGTAAGCCACAACATCAGCCTCATCACTGCACTCAGCTTGGTCCTGTTGTCATGGCTTCTTTCAAACCAGCAATAATGACTCTGCTGGTTTCCAGAGGAAGATGTACTGGAAAATGTCAATTTTTACTGGTGTGAAGAAGGACATTCTAAAAATTCACTCATGACACTTTAAAACTTTAAAAACATTTATTGAAACTTGATACTGTGTAACAGTGATTGTGTTTATTTGAATTGTCAGGCCATTCTAGTTTGTTCGTATCAGTTCTTTCTTATTTATTTATGTAAACTTAATTATTATGGTAAAGTAATATAATTTATGATCTTTGAAAGGTAACATGAAGGTAATTAAGGATTATTTAGGTCAGAGACTGTTTAGGTAATCCTTAAGATTTCTCTCTCAATGAATATTGTATGGCTGTCTGATCAATGTCCTGTATGATTGTCTAGTTTTTCTTTTTCTTTTAGTTATATTTATCACACAAAAATATTCTGTATTCAGTATTCTGAAAGTATTTTACTTATTTTTTCCTGTATAGCAATCAGTATAATAAAGATAAATTATAAGATGTAGCATTGGTCCTAGACTAAATTTACCAGAGGGTCCATGGTGGGGCCATTGTTTGTTTTGTTTTTTTTAATGGGGGCACAGAGCAAAAAATGAAAGAAAAATCTTCACTTTATATATTATGTGAAGGTCCAGATTGCAGAGCACTGATCCAGGGGCGGCTTGAAATTCAGCCTGGGGACTTGATTTGAAGATGTCTTTTATCTGTTTCTAAAACTCAATCAACATTTAGCATGTACATATTTAATGACACAATTAAAAGTAACAAAAGTTTATTAAGCAATCAGATTATAAAAATTAAAGCAAATTTAATGGAACAAATAAACAACCTCCAAAGCTATACAGACCTATTTCAATCTGGAGACAGAGAAAGAAAGCGATTAAAAGGTTTATTAACAAGTAAACATTAAAGTTATTTAGCTAAGGACGTCGAGCTGGAACTGCGATAAGCTCGATGGACATTCCTGATGCTGCATAGGAATGTAGTCCCCCATAAGTGAGGGCTGAAGGTGGGGCCGAAGCCCGGGTAGGAGAGGTTACATTATGCAGGGTTTGCAGGTTGGAATTTGAGGGGAGCAAAGGAGGCGGCAATACAGAGAGGGCATCAGTGAGGAGTCGTGAGGAAGACATTGACTAAGGTCGCTATAAGAAGTAGGATGGATAGGGGCCAACATGGGACACCACGAGGCGTTGGATAGTGGGATGCTGGTGCATGAAGGCCAGCAGGGGATGCCGTAAGGTGTTACATGGAGGGAGGTTGGTAGATGAAGGCCAGCCGGGGATACCGTAAGGTGTTGAATGGTGTTATGCTGGTAGATGAAGGCCAGCTAGGGATGCCACTAGGCGTTAAATGGAGGGATGCTGGTAGATGAAGGCCAGCAGGGGACGCCGTAAGGCGTGAATGATGGGATGCTGGTAGATGAAGGCCAGCTAGGGATGCCACAAGGCGTTAAATTGTGGTATGCTGGTAGATGATGTCCAGCTGGGGATGCTGCAAGGCATTAAATGGTGGGATGCTGGTAGATGAAGGCCAGCTGGGGACGCTGCAAGGCATTAAATGGTGGGATGCTGGTAGATGAAGGCCAGCTGGGGACGCTGCTAGGCATTAAATGGAGGGATGCTGGTAGATGAAGGCCAGCAGGGGACGCCGTAAGGCGTGAATGACAGGATGCTGGTAGATGAAGGCCAGCTTGGGATGCCACAAGGCGTTAAATGGTGGTATGCTGGTAGATGAAGTCCAGCTGGGGATGCTGCGAGGCATTAAATGGTGGGTTGCTGGTAGATGAAGGCCAGCTGGGGTGATGAGGTGATGCTATGAAATAATGTTTAGCAGGTGGAAGGGGCTGGCTAGGCATTACTAAGATGACAAGAAAATGATAAAAGAGGGAATAGGTTAAAAAGTAAGAAGATGACTTCCTGCTACTGGAGATGAGATGCTAGAGTTAAGATTAGCCTCACGGGGTGAAGGTTGGAGGATGCGGGCGAGAGATGAGATCATTCTGGAATGAAACCTGAAAATAAGGAGAGGGGGACAAAAAGAGAAGGCCATGGATGAAGGTCCTTATCAACTGTAGCTCGGTCAGTGATTGGCCATGACGTGGCTTGATACAGCACTGATAGGTCCAGGATGATGAGAGGGAGGCGCTGATTGATGAGGCAGGTGGGGCGAGACTCTTCCAGTTTGAACTTGCGCCTAAGCTTCATTACATTATGAAGGGAAATTTTTAATGTTTAACAGGACAACTACGTGTAGCCTCTATACTCAGAAATTTCTTTTTTATTTTGAAAACAGGCTTTCTCCTAAAATGTTTCCTCTTACAATAAAGGAATCTGTGCCTTTTATTGGTCAGCCAGTAGGGGCTGATTTTATTAATTAGTGTTACATGTGTAATTATTAATGCTGTGTTTGCCCTGAACACACACATGTAGGGAATACTTGCTAACCTGGTGTAGTCCTGCTGCTTGGTCATCACTGACCTCCTTCACACAGAAACTGTGTTAACTTGCTGCATTGCGTGTGTCCTGCACACACGTTTTAGATTCGTCTCCTTACATTTTTCAGCCCCACCCATCTCTTTCTCCTTTCTTTTTGAATTTGAATGTCACATTTAGTTGAGCAAGATCACACTCCTGCAAAAATGCATATTCACATGGTGCCTGAGCTCTTTGGGGTGTGGGGGTTTCCGCCTGTGTCTGGTTTCTCTGTCACAAAACCTGTAGAGGCTGAAGGCCAGCCTGAGAAAGCTCTCTTCATTACACCCACTGATGGGATGATGATGTTCAACATTCAGCTGAAGTTTTCTGACATGTGTGTTGTTATTTTCCCAGCAGAAATGGATGTCTAAGAGTTAGCATTGGATATAGAGCAACTATTGCAAGGGGCCAAGTGAAAAGTGAAAAATGGGTTTCACTACAATGGGAGTCAATGCTAACTAAACTGAGTGGAAACCTTGTAATTCTCAATATTGAGCCACATCTTTGAACTTCGTCATATTGGCATTTGGCCTGCTTCACAAATAACTGACCAGAGGATTATAGAACATTCAAATAGAGGCTTTTTTTTTTTTTTTACCTGTAACTGCTTTGAATAATGGGTGTGGGCAGAAACATTTATTTTTGTTGAGTCAAACTTAGTAGGATGCCATGAAAGCTTCAAAGCAATAGACATAATCTGTTCTCGGAATAGCTGAAGGAGGACTGCTGCCCATCTGAGCCTGGAAATCAGACTATTTAAAGATATTACATAAGTGAAGTTCCACGAAATTCCTGAAAAAAAAAACTTTTCAGACTTTAATTTATGCTACATAAGGTTACAATACCATGTGACGGTGGACATCACAATAAAGAAAATTCTTTCTGAATTTCACATTTGAGTAAGTACTTTTGTCCACTTTTCTACCTCATTATTTGTGTTTATGTGTTTTTCCTTGATTATTTTTAGATTTGAATTTGTGCAAATATTTGCAAAGATTTTTAGGAAATGCTGCTATAGCAGGGAACGCTAATCATTTCTAAAACACAACTTCTCTAAGCTATTACATTTTCAACGCAGGTAAGGCATGTCAAATTGAAGAAGCCCAGTTATGGTGACACTAGCATGACTATAGTGAAGCTTGTTCTGGGGACGTTACTCTACCCTAACACTTAACGCTAACTAAAATATTAACATGGAAATGTTCTGGGTATAAATAATACAGTACTTTTTGTCATTCAAAAGAGATTTTTCATTATTACCTGCTGATTGCTGTTTATGTACATTTATGTACATCTCTTCCAGCATTTATGATCTGCCTTTGCTTCTTCGGAGTAAATCTTGATTTAATACAAAGTGTCCTAAGAATGTCATCGACTTACTCTCTGATAATACCATTTTTTCTTCCCCAGTAGCAAAGGAATATTTCAAGAGATCTTAACGTGAACTTTTATCTGGATTAAATCATGAAAAAATGTTTTGGGGAGAGAAATAAATCAGTTTCACTGGTGATCACCATAAAATACATACATTTGTCTAACAATCATAAGGCTGCTGTTCTGACTGTTCTCTAACAAAAGGTTAAAGAGGGATATGTAGAGGAAGTGTCCACTCTTTGCATAAAATGTACCATTCTAGCTGTTGTGTAACGTTTATGCAAATGTGTCACATAGTTACACGGGTCGGTTTTAGACAACATCAACAGCTGAAGCACTTTAGGTTGTTGACCGTCTTCTGTAGGAACGATTTGCTCTGTTTTCACTATGCACTATACATTTTCATAACACACAATCATTAAATAAAAAAATATCGACCAATTTATTTATTGCTTTCCTTTTCTTTTAAAGTCAAGTTAAAATAGTTTAGATATAGGGTTATGGTCAGCATAAGTGTGTTGTAAAGTAAGATACAAGGAGTAGGTTTAACATTCATAGCAACAGAAAATATATAGCCTTGTCTCTGTAAAGTCCTTATAAGTAACAGACTAACAAATATGTTACTGCATATACTTTGTCAAATAATTAAAATTAAATCTTAACTGATAGCAGTAGATTTTTAAAAAAATATTCAGTAATTAATGTACAATGTAAATATGTGTGCATAATTTCAGCAGATAAAAGTCTGTATTTGATTTTGCAGATTCAACTGGAATCATAATGGATTTCCGAGTCATATTAAGTCTTCTGTTTCTAACAGGTGAGAGATTTGAAGTGGATCTTTGAAATGTCTTCATTTTAAAGAAAGACGAACAGAAACAAATAGTTATCACAAAGACTTTGAACTGATTCTTTGGATGGTGATTCATTCCACTCAATTTAAAAATACTTCATTAATTCTAAAGGAAATGTAATGTTGTTTTAAGACATCTTACCCAAGTTTATTTAAAGAGTTATTGTTGATGTTGAGGGCTACGGACAGAAAAGCTCTCCTATAGTGATCTGAGTCACATCGCATTGGAAGAAGCCTCAGGATGGAAACACTTTGTCGTTGTCTGACAGGCAAAAAGTCTAATCTGATGACAGATTAGTGAGCTAGTGAGATTAGTACCTTGAAAAAAGAAAGATCTAACAAAGGATGATGGTTTAATGCAGCACAGAAAAAATTATAAGTTTGGATTGATAAAAACAGCAACAATGGCATACTGAGAAAATATACGATTTAAATCAGTGGAGGGTATTTAGAGTGATCTACATGCAATGAATATTAACTCCTTCCACCATTTAGTGAAGGAAAAAAAAGATCATTTTTCTGCTATAAAATCTTTTACATGAAATGTATATTCAACTATCACTACAATAAGTTTTATTGCATTACAGCTGCTCCTGCTCCACTTGCAATTGCCAACTCTACATCTTCTGTCAGTCCAACAACGCCCACAATTCCTCCAACATCCACATCTGTTCCCTCAACAACAAGCACAACTGCTCCCAGAACAACCACAGTTGCTCCAACAGCTACAGCTGAACCTCTGACAACCGCAGCTTCTCCCACAACTACATCTGCTAATTCAACAACAACTTCTACTCCCACCATAATCACCACTGCATCTGTGACAACCACCATCCTTCCTCCAACAACTACAGCCGCCCTTGCACCGACAACCACAGTTGTACCTCAAATTACAACCCCTACCATTGCTCAAACAACTACGACTGGTCCTGCAACAACAACCACCGCTATTCCTCCAGCAACAACTACAGCTGTTCCTCCAACAGTGACCACAGGTCCTCCAATTACAACTGTTAATCCTACCATAACCACCACTTCACCGACAACCACAGTTTCTTCAACAACAACCACTTCAGCTGCTTCAACAACTACAGCTGTTCCTCTAAGAATTACTACTGTTCCTCCTACCATTACCTCAATTTCATCTGCAACAACCACAGTTGTTCCTGCATCTACAACAGTTCCTCCAACAGCTACCACTGGTCCTGCAACAGCAACCACAATTACACCAACAACTACAACTGTTCCTTTAAGAATTACTACTGTTCCTCCTACCTTTACCTCAATTTCATCTGCAACAACCACAGTTGTTCCTGCATCTACAACAGTTCCTCCAACAGTTACCACTGGTCCTACAACAGCAACCACAGTTACACCAACAACTACATCTGTTCCTCTAACAACAACCATAAATGCTCCAACAACACCACCTGCTTCTAAGAGAGCAGCCACAGTTGCTCCAACCGCTACAATGAATGCCAGGACAACTACAGTTGCACATACAACAGTTTCTACAACAGCAGCAACAACTGCCCTTAACACTACTGCAAACGTTGCAAGTGGAGAAATCCACAAGATAAGTTTCATCACCGTGTTCTGCATGGTGGCTTTGTCATTGTTACTATTGAGCCAGTATGAATATTAAATGTTTCTATTAGCTAACAGGAAAATATTAATCAAAATGTATGTTGGTACAAAAAGGCCTAGACTATATGACTGATACCCCTGAACCTTTAGGAAGTATTGCTTTAGCTAATAGCCTGGAGATTAAGTCTGTAATGAAAACATCTTTCAGCAACTGAGTTCAGAGTTGCAACTTTTTATGTAAATATCATTGCAAATAAGCTTTGCTCTTTGTTTTTACTTTTTTAATGTAATGACAATGTAAGTTATATTTATGCTCACCAAACATGAATAGTAAGAGTTATTCAAGTAGGTGTAAATCCAGCATAATTTCCAGCCTTTTATTTGTGTGAGGTTTGTAAGACATGCCTCATAATATACTAGTTTTCAATCATTGTATTTAACTTTTTTTAATGAAATACAAACTTGTACATTCAGTATATTCGCTTTCCTGTGGGAGAAGTTATGAGATGTGTCACCAGTAGCTACACAATAATTACACATGAAAACTGCTCAGTGATAGTCTGCTGTTAACTATGGCATGTAAAAAAGTCAGAGAAAAGTAATTTGTATTCTTAATGAAAATTGTGAAATATGCAGAAAAGTCGAATTTAATAACAGCTAAACAGATTTTTCCAATAGTACAATGAGTGTAAATCTTGATTGAATGTTCACCAATGAAAATCATATTTTAAAACTATATGTTCATTACTGTTTATTGTATTAACTTGGAATTTATTCATTAAAACTCAGAAGAAAAAAAACAACTAATTTTCCATGTTTCTGTCAAGATTTCTTTCAACCATTCCAATCACTCATTGTTTTAATACCAGCCCAAGGAGACAAAAAAAATACTTTTAACCCATTTGAGTTCAAGTCCAGTCTTTTTTTGGATTCAGTTAGACTTTAGACATCTCTTTCATTTCATTTTCATTTTATTTCTTTATTTAAAACAGGGAAAATGTGCAAAAAAAAACAAACAAGTAATGCTTTGCACCAGGATTTGTTTTCAGTCTGTTGTGCCTAAGCGGGTGAACTAATAAGCCAATCTAAAATCATTTTAAGTTATATTATAAAGGTCTTATTTCATTTCATGCGATCACTTAGAAATGTATTTGCATATTTTCCTGTGCTCGTGTAAAACTCCCTACATTCGGGAAACGGTAAAACAAAAATAAAAACCATGTTCTGAACAGGGAGTGGCTTTTGACAGGATTTTGTGTCAAGAAGTGCGGTTTTGTTTTTGCATGCTGGGAGTGATAGGAGCTCAAAATTTTATTAAAGTTGTGGCATTTTTATTAATATGACTATGTTGGCAGTCTGTGAATGTGGTTGAATGTGGGGAAGTGAACTGGCACCAGTAGCAGTGTTTTGTCGATGTCGCACTTTCCCACATAGGGCATTCATTCATTCACAGCTGGCCGACAGCACACAAAGTGAGTTTTTAATGCCCACGACAGACACCATAAAGCTACCGTAGGGTTTTTGTTTTAGTTATTTTTTAACCATTTCACACAGAATGAATTAATACATAAATAGATAAACAATATTTGATTTACTGTAAACGGTAAGAACAGAAATTCTTCAGGAAAAACTCGTTGTGACTGATCAACTCAAACTTTATTGTCCTTTAGCAGAACAGAGAAAATGAAAGTGTTTCTCCAGAGTCCAAACAGCTAAAAACATCCACATCCCGATGCACCCCCAACACACACGCACACACATGCATGCACACATGAACACATGCACACATGAACACATGCACACACACATCCCAAAGGCACAAAAATGACCATGATAACAGCAGCCTGTGATGTAACATGCCAAATAAAGTGACTGTATAATATTAGTTTAAAATAAACTATAATAATTTACATACATACTGCAGTACAAATATAAATGTTTAAGAAACACAACAGCTGGTATAAAATAGGAATGAATTGTTTCTTTTCACACCATCAGATTTGAACAAGTCAAAACAGAATGCAAAACACAACACTGAATGCAAAGCAAAATGCAAAACTGCATCTCTGTTTTGTTTCCAACTGACACAATTTTCCTATTGCCTCTGTTTGGATTTTAACTTCCCTGTTCTGTGTTTCTGACTTGACCACAGAAATTATAAAGCAGAAATTAACGTTATGAGAAACAATAAAATCATATAAGACTATATATAAAACAAACTGTTGTACTGTTTTTTCTTTTGTTCAACTTTGTTTTCTAAAGTTTCTTAAGAAACATTAAATATTAAGTGTACAAATATTGTATAAACAAAAATGAAGCGTAGACATAAATACAAACTGGAAGACTTTCTTCAGCCTCACCTGCATCATCCAATTACTGCGTCATGTGCTTCTACCACAGCCTATCAGCATCGGAGCTGATAGGCTCATTAAACCTCAAACTCCTCCATCCGCTGCTCCGTCTGCTCACCAGCCCAGCTTCAACCCATCTCTTCTTCTCCACCCTTGTCCTTCCATCTTCTTCAGACTTCCATCCTCTCCTTAGGCTCCTCCACCAGTTTACAGGTCCTGGGTGGAAGATGTCTCTAATCTTCAACCTATGCTGCTCATCCAAGCCTATAGCAATTCACAGAGCCCATGTCTTCTGCCGGACGCCTTCACTTTAATCCATTTATGTCAATTAAAACTTTGTATTTGCAGATTTTTCTTTGTGTTACTCATCCAGTTTTGCTTGGTTTTCCATTTACTTGACTTGGGAAATGTTTTTGTCAGGACTCTGGGTTCTTGGGTTGAGATCCAGTTGAGCACAAGCAACTGGTGAAGGTGGAGATTAACCTTTCCCTTCAGACAGGAAGAAACCTAAGGGTTAGTATGAGAGACAGAATTAAAAAAGAAAATATACAAAGTTAATAATTACAAACAATCCACAAATAGAAAGCAGAAGGAGGATATGTCAGAGTGGGGAAAGTCGTTAACATATCTTCAAGCAGCAGAAACTTATACAAAAATTACAACCTAACCTAATCTATGTGAAGTAGAAGTGCTGGTAAAAATAAATATTTTATGCCTTGAACTTCAAAGTTAAAAATGTGAGCACCTCATAGGCAACGACTGGGAGATCGACAAGGAAAACCAGAACAATGAATCTGGAGTTTCTGCTCCTGAGCAAGCGTCAGGTGTCAGTGGGGACGACTATCTCAGTTTAACAGAAGAAAACCTCCAGCAGTTTGAGTCTGACAGTACAGGAACCAGATGTTATGGGCCTCACTGACCAACCACATTTGGTAATGCTAGAGACTATGACCTGAAGACAATATTCAAATATTTTCAGGTGACTTGCAAGAAGCTTGTTTGAATAATGGCTGTAGGGAGAAAGTTATTTTTGTCCAATTTACATAGTGGGGTATTATACTGGTGCAGCTGAGAATTTGACCATTGTTTCACTGGATAGAGAAGAATCTGAGCAAGGAAGCCGAGTGTCTATCGATTTAATAATTATTTCCAAATATTTGTTCACCACTGAGGTCTAGATAATGGAAATACTAGTATAAAGATATCAGCATATGTCAAAAACATTTCAGCTTTCGTTTTTGGTGAGTACTTTTGTTCATTTAGTTCCACACTGTACGTATTTTTGCCACGTTGTAAATGTTTAGAACGATAATGCTCAAGTTTCAATTTTTATGTGTAAATGAGAGCGTGTAAATCTCCTAGTTAGAAATACAGAAATGAGCTATTTGTTAACATTTAACAAATCTTCATCAGCATTGATTTACTTTCACTCTTAAAATGTTTAGATGAAATTATGGTAATAACAACAGTTAACTCTGGAACTCTGAATGATTGCAGACTGTTGTTAATTATATCTTTCAATTGAGCTACTCTTCTGGGGGGGTCGTTATGTAAACTTCTGCCCCCTCTCAAAGTGACCTTTGTTCATAGTCATGCCATGATTCTGGGATGCTTATGTAATTTATGATAGTATTTTGATTATTTCCTTGTTAATCTACTTTATGTTTGAGTTTATAATTAATGTTAAATGTTTTCCCTTTGGTCCCAATGCTCACACTACACTCTATAACCCTCAGTGAAGTCTGTACTCAGTCGAAGTGCAACAAGTGTACAAAAAATAGAGTTGTTGAATAAAGAGCAAAATTTGCTCTGTAATCACACTTTTAAAGTATAATGAAACAAAAAATATTTAATTACTTTACATTTCAGCTTGCTCGGTGAACATTGCCATATTAGCGCCTTTTAATTTAAAACGTCACATGCAGCATTGATTTGTGGGGGATACGTTTCACTAAAGTCCGCTTTTGGGGTAGAAACTAAAGAAGTAATGTCCAAATTTAGGCAAACAAGCTAAAACCTCCAACTTGAAGGTGCTGAAAATTTTATTGTTTTACTCAATGGCCTCCTATGTTACCCTCTCTTTCCCTAAAAATCTCAAACGAAGACAGATCCTGTAGTTCAATCAGTCAATCAAATTTTATTTGTATAGCACATTTCAGCAGCAAGGCATTTCAAAGTGCTTTACATAATTAAAATAAAAACAGCATGTGAGAAAGATATTTAAAAAACATCATTAAAACGTAAACAGTGAGAAAGAGAAATAAAAAGCTGTAGAACTTTAGTTGAGATGCCGTCAACTGGGACTCCAACCCTTTGGACTTTAGTCAAAACGCCGTTTGACATGGACTCTAACCTCTCGGACTTTTTTTTTTTAAAGATAAAAACATTAAAATCACCGAAACAGTGAGAAAGAGAAAGACATTTTGAAAAAGATTAAAAAAGATAAAAACATTAAAACCCGCACCCCTTTTAGGACTTCAGTTAAATATCATTTAACTGTTGTTTAACTGGGGCTCTAACCCTCTGGGACTTTAGTGAAAAATATCATTTGACAAGGACTCCAGCCTCTAGGTTTTTAGTTGAAACGCCAACAACTGGGACTCTAAACCCTGTAGAACTTTAGTTAAACGTCTTTTAACTGAGACATTTTCCAGGGGGCTTTACATCATTAAACCGTAAACAGTGAGAAAGAGAAATAAAAAGAAATTAATAAATAGATAAACATTAAAAACATTGAAGACATCAAAACCCGCACTCTAATACTAATTTAGCCATAAGCAACAGGTGGGTTTTAAGTTGAGATTTAAAGGCACCCAGTGTTTCAGCTGTTTTACAGTTTTCTGGAAGTTTGTTCCAAATCTGTGGTGCTTTGAGCTACAGGGAGCCAGTGTAGGGACTTTAAAACTGGTGTTATGTGCTCTATCTTCCTGGTTTTAGTGAGAACGCGAGCAGCAGCGTTCTGGATCAGCTGCAGCTGTTTGATTGATTTATTAGTCAGACCTGTGAAGACACTGTTGCAGTAATCAATACGGCTAAAGATCCTCAAAGGATCCTCTGTCAATGAGGAT
>NW_006800839.1:43997-52088 GCF_000485575.1 Poecilia formosa | reverse complement strand
ATGGATGTCATTGAACACTTTTACAAGGGCCGTCTCCGTGCTGTGGTGAGCACGAAAACCAGACTGGAAGGAGTCAAAGCGATTCATTAATGTTAGGAAGTTATTTAACTGTTTAAAAACTGCTTTTTCAATAACTTTGCTGATGAATGGGAGGTTGGAGATCGGCCTGTAATTCTGTAGTAGTGATTTGTCTAGATTGTTCTTTTTTATCAGTGGTTTGATAACTGCTGTTTTCAAAGCCTGGGGGAAAACACCTGAAGACAGCGATGAGTTTACTATTTGGATCAGATCATTAGCAACAACAGGCAGGACTTTCTTAAAGAAATGTGTGGGTAGGACATCCAGACAGCAGGAACTGGAGCTTAATTGACTTATAATTTCTTCAAGGGTTTTATAATTAAGTAGTTGAAATTGGGTCATTTTTCCTGCATTTGTTTTGATGGGCACCACATTGGTACTGGCTTTGGTACTGTGCAGATTAATCCTCTGATCTTTTGAATTTTCTCTGAGAAGAAACTGGAGAACTTGTTGCAGGCGGCGTTAGATTGAAGTTCAGGTGGTAACGTCACAGGAGGATTTGTGAGCCTGTCAACAGTAGCAAATAAAGCTCGAGCATTGTTAAGGTTTTTGTTTATGACATTGTTAGAGAATTTTTGGTATTATCATTTTGTTATTACTTTAGTTCACATTCAGTCTATAGGTTATTGTGATTTTCTGTTGAAAGTGTTCTCTTCCTTATGTGTGTATGTACTGACCTAGAGGTTACAACTGTCTGTTTATCTTAAGTGAGACAGTCAAACTCTGTGGTTCTCAGACCTTAAATTCTTCTTGTGTTTATCTACCCTTTTCTTAGTTGATAGTTTGACCTAGAGCTGAACTGGGCTCAGACCGTAGATCAGATATCACACCTGGAACTGCGTTGTTAGTTAGAAGTTTTACGACCTCTGTTGTTTTTCTTGACTGCCCCTTTTGGCTGTTTTCCTTGACAATAAAACAGGGGCTCGCATGGAAGGAGATCAGAACTCTCTGTGAACGGCTTGGAGAAGCTGTTGATGGAGATTTCTCCTTTTGCAAAAGCTTGGCTATAAAATTCATATACGTTGTCTGTGGTTCTTTTATATAGGTTCGAGAAAAAGTACCTATCAGACATCTGCAAAGAAAGCCTCATGCATGTTTTAGTATTGTGTGATAGTTTCGTAGTCTTTCTTTGTAGATGCTATAATAAACGTGCAGTTGAGTTTTACACCATTTCCGTTCGGCCCTACGGCAGAGTTGTCTTGCAGACAGAACTGTTTGTGCATTTCTCCATGGAGATTTCTTCCTACCAGACAGAACCTTCACTTTAATGGGGGCAATGTATTCAATGATATCTGAAAGTTTGCACTGAAAATCATCTACCAACTTATTTACATCATTATAGCTTAAGGGTGAGGAAGAAGAGTAGATTTGATTAAATGTTTCTGCTGTGTTTTCTGTGAAAGTACGTTTTGTGATAGTAGCTGTTTGTCCAAGTGGGTCAACGGATAAAGAACTGTCAAAGATAACAGCAAAGTGATCCAACAGGCGACATCAGTTACAGAGACATTGGAAATATTCACACCCTTACTGATTACCAGGTCCAGTGTGTGTCCATGAGTGTGTGTTGCTTGTTTGACATGTTGTGTTAAACCAAAACTCTCTAATATATTAAACAGCTTTTTTGCCCCTCGGTCTTGGGGGTTGTCAACATGAATGTTGAAATCACCGACAATTATAATTGATAATTATCAAACAATCATAATCAATACATATGAGAGATAGAAGTTAATTCAAGTCCATAAAGAAATTTTCCACATATGTTGGAGTTTTGTATAGAGTTAGTGTCAAAGTTCGTTTGTGGCCTTTTACCTCAATTCCAAGATATTCAAAAGACGTGAAATTACCCAAAGAGATTTTACTACAGTTCATGGTATTCTTAAATATTGAAGCCACGCCTCCTCCTTTTTTGTGTTTTCTATTCTCACTTAAAAAATTGTACATAGGAGGCGCTGATTAAATTAGCACGATTGCTTCATTAGTGTCATTCAGCCATGTTTCTGTCAGAAATAAAACATCAATATTATGCTCGGTGATGAAATCATTAATTAATAGAGCTTTAGCACAGAGAGATCTGGTATTTAAAAGAACCAGTTTAAGTAACTTGGAGGCTGAAAGTTCTTCAGTCTGAGGTTCCTTTAGGCAGGGGATCAGTCTGAGGTTTGAATTAAGACCGCTGCTTTTTGTAACTTTTCTTGTAGTGATCCGGACAGGTAATGTCCTGCTATGTAATGTCGGGGGGCCAGACACATTCTGGAGGAAGACTGGTGTAAAGATAATATCTGGACCCCGGTCTCAGACCTCAGTTGTAAAAATGTGAAATTATACATCTGACTCTACATTTAGAAGATTGATCAAAGTACCAAATAGGATCACAACAGTCTCTCTCAGTCATAAAAAACTATTGAGTAATCAAAACTCCAAATTCAGTAAAATGGTTTATAAAACAGTAGGAATTATTTTGATAGAGAAAATGAGAATGAATCCATATGCCTTAATGTCAAACATGTCTTCTATAATGTGAGCTAAATGCCTGTGCAGACTAAATAATCAGGAAGATTAATCTACAGAACCTCAGTTTATCAGTGAACATTTGTTTTCTTTATATTACAGTGGTCTATTCAAAGTTGCCGATTGTATTTTTCATAAGAATGGTTTCATAAAGACGAGGCATGAATTTATACACCAAGTAGGGGAACTTATATTCAAAATCTCATCCACCATGAATGAAGTTCTCATGAATGTCCTTGTTCTTCTTTTAATTTTGAACAGACCAAGCACGAAATCCAAACTTTTTGCATGCATGTTTTGCATGTCATTTGAATATCTGACTTCAAGGCAAACATGAACATTTTGAATGAAGTATTTCTGTAACAGAGAGCCAAAAGCAAAGAGCCTGAACCTCAAACAGCCTTTTGTTTAAGGAATCAATAAGACTTTTAGCATTTAACTTTGCAGATGGTTTAAATGTAAATGCTTTTTGTAATGAAATCAAGAAAAATCAAGAATGTCTACTGACGTAAATGAGTCTTTCTTGATGTATTTATGACTTATTTCTTGGTTAAATTAGCCATAGTTTTACCAAATAGACAAGTTTGCAAGTATCAGCAAAAGTTCTACAGCCAAACTGTCCGTATTCAAATTTTCCTGCTAATTTTGCACACTATATGCTAACAGGAACTCCTGTATTCTAAAATTGAAATAGATGGAAGTAACGGTCAAATGTTGGATTTGCAACTTCAGGAAATGATAGTTTTGAATGTTTGATTTTTCAGATTCCTGTACTGTCACAATGGAGTTTAGATGGATCATACTGATTCTTGTCACTCTAGCAGGTAAAGTATGTCAAGTTAAAATGAAGTCTTTAAACATTTGTTCCTATCTCACAGAATACCTACAACCATTTACATTAATTACACGTCGTGTTTCTAAGTGGAGTTGTTTGTTGGTGCCTCTGTAATGTGTGACAAAAGTGAGGAGCAGGTGTTCTACTTTTGTTAGCTTTTATTTTGTTCATTGTTTGTTCTTTTTTTTTTCATTTTTCACAACAAGCAGGTCCAGCGAGTGCAACCACAACAGCTCCAACCACAACCACAACAGCTCCAACCACAACCACAATATCTCCAACCACAACAGCTCCAACCCTAACCACAGCAGTTCCAACCGCAACCACAGCAGCTCCAACAACAACCACAGCCGCTCCAACCACAACAGCAGCTACAACCACAATCACGGCTACTCCAACCACAACCACAGCTACTTCAACCACAACCACAATATCTCAAACCACAACCACTGCTACTCCAACCACCACAACAGCCGCTCCAACCACAACCACAGCTACTTCAACCACAACCACAGTATCTCAAACCACAACCACAGCTACTCCAACCACCACAACAGCCGCTCCAACCACAACCACAACAGCTCCAACCACAACCACAGCTGCTCCAACCACAACCACAGCTGCTCCAACCACAACCACAACTGAACCAACCACAACCACAACTGAACCAACCACAACCACAGCAGCTCCAACCACAACATCTCCAACCACAACCACAACTGAACCAACCTCAACCACAGCAGCTCCAACCACAACCACAACTGATCCAACCACACCCACAACATATCCAACCACAACCACAACATATCCAACCACACCCACAACATCTCCAACCACAATCACAACTGATCCAATCACTGTTTTCACTGCTTTAACAAGTACAGAACCATCCATAACTACATATCAGACAAATCCCATTTCTGAGGCAACTATTTTAAAAAATATAACAGAACCTCCAACTCCAGTGTATGTTGTCACAGCAATTATTATTGAACCGTTTGTTGACCAACTCAATAATAAATCCAGTCAAGAGTTTAAAGATCTTGAGAAAAACGTCACAGCAACAGTAAGTTTTATGGTTCTATTTGATATTCAAAATACATCTATTTTTGAATTATTCAAATCTATGTATGCATTGTTCTTATAACTGTACTTGTTCCACAGTGTGACCTCATCTACAAAACAAAGTTTGGATTCCTCTTCATCCGTAGCTATGTCATTGGATTTCGGTGAGATTTAAAAAGCTTGAGCTTTATTTCTCCTTCTACAAGCTGATTGTGATGGTTGAAATTATGATTTACATTAGATAGACTCAAATTCATAAATGTTCCTATTTTTTTAAGGTTATTTTCTGAACTTGTTATATTTATGATCATATTCCAGAGTTTCTATAGTAGTGGTGTTACAAACTAATTCTACCAAAGCAGAAATAGATTGCAGTTTAACCAAGTTTTAAATAGAAACATTTTCTGAACTTTATTATGGTTATGTTGCAGAAGTTCTCTACTACTTTATCAACGAATGAATAGTACTGAAGCAGAAGTGGGATTGGAGTTTAATAAAACTACATCTACTGACAATCTCCCAAAGAACGAAGTTGTACAAGAAACTTTACTCGAGGCAATGAACAGCACTTCTTTAAACATCACATTTGTACCTGGCTCCATTAAAATAAAATGTAAGTAAAACGATTTCTAACACTATGCAAACACACAAACATGTAGCCTTTTTTTGAAGCATTATTCCTTCAATCAGTCTGTGACTGTTTAGTTTTGATGAAACACAATAAGGGACTTTTTAAAAGCATCAAAACCTTACATTTCAAAGAGTTTCAATGTTATTCTTTGAAATTTCCAGGTTTTGCAAAAAACTAATTGTTCTGAGTCTTACCAGAAATAAAACAGACAGAAAACAACACATTTTTCTAAACTGAAATATGTACTGCCTTTTACCTAGAAGCTTATATTACATTGGATTTTATATAACATGAACTAATTTTTTAAAGCTAATTTTTCTGACTAAAACATCTTTTTGTGTTGCATTTTTGTCCTTTATTTCTGGCAGACTCTCCTTTGACAACCACAGCTCCCAGTACAAATTCTAGCATTACTGCCATCACAGCTACACCAACCACAACCACACCTACAACTGTGGAGTCATCGATAACAAGGCGACTGACTTTTCGGACTACTGAGGAGACGTTCACAGCTGATTTACTGAACCTATCATCTACAGCGTTTAGGAATCGAACTGCACTTTTAAAGTCCAATGTAAGTGTCATTTTACCAGTTGAATATTGGCATCTTTTTTTTTTTTTTTTAACAGGAAATTGCCTTTAAGTTTAACAGTTTTTTGAGACATAACCTTTAAGTTTTACAAAAGAACAAAGAAAGAACATATTTTCAGAAAATAAAAAGTGACTGTGTGTTTATACAGGAGGAGGCCGATTCAGGCTGTGAAGATCCAGAAATGCTGCATTTTCTGGAATCCAAATTTTGATTCGATTCTCAGCATGTTTGTAGATACAACAGGAGTCCAGCATTAGCACATTTTCTTCAATTGGGTATTTTTAAATAAAACAAAACAATAAATAAAATACCAAAAATATTTAAACTGTGATTAGAACTGTCCAGCCACTAACTTATACACTAATACAGAAATCATGAACAGATTAAACTGTCTTTTGTCCAGTTTTCTCTCTTCAGACAGTTTTTTTTTTAAATCAGCATGAATCAGTTTAATTTAATTTCAGTAAAATCTCACATGGACTCAAAAACATCACGTTATGCTCCATATCCCTTTGGTATAAATGGAAAAAAAGATTATTAAAAAAGAAAATGCATTGAGCCAGAATACATTTTATCAAACTACTAAACTATTAAGAGCATGGGGAAAAAAAACGACATAAAAACTAAAACAAAAATATTCTGGATATAATTGGTTTTCTTCTAATGCTTATTCAGACTTCACAACCTCGAGAAGTAGTTTGCTGCCTGCAGCATTTCTCGGAAGGTGGCGTGTGTGTGTGTGTGCATGCATGTGTAGATGCATGTGTATGCATGTGTGTGTAAAAAAAATTGTTTAATTTTACTAATACAAATATTTCAAACTTTGTGCTGAGTTTTGAGTTTGAACTTTAAAATTAACCATTTATAAAAACCGTTACATCTGTCTTTCTGCGTGCAGCTTGAACCGCTCTACAAGAATATGTTCCCTTCATTGTGCAGCTTCACTGTGATTTCATTCAGGTAGTATTTGCAGAGAAATTCTGATTATCGTTAAATGTAAAGATGCACTGATTAACTGATATTTTCTTATGCTTGCAGCAATGGGTCAATTGTCAACAACATTAATCTTGAATTTGCAACAGCATCTGCTCCAAATAAAACCCAAATTGTGAACGTTTTGGTCCAAGCAGTTTCAAACATCACAGTTTTCATTATCGACACAGATTCAGTTGTCGTGGATGTCACATGTAAGCCAAATTACATTCACATAAAAGAAAATACATGATGTAAATTATGCAAAGTTTGGTCAATCTCAGATAATTTTGATAAAATAATGTCCCGTGTCTCTTATCTGTTACCTTTGAGTCAAACTGCTATTTTATGTATTTTGATCTTTACTGGAAACCTGTAATAACAAATTAAAGACTTTGTAATTAATCAAGATGCATCATATTTGTAACAGATACATATACTTGAAACAAAGTCAGAGTTCCAATTCCAACTTATTTTGATTAAGACTAAATCCATAAATAGAAAAACATGTTTTGCATTATTACTATATACAATTACTACTTGGATTTAGAGGAAGAATGAATGTTATGGCTTTTATGCATGGGCTCATCATCCAACCATAGCAATTCAGATGCAGTGTTAATTTAAATGTCTTTATGCTACTAAGTGGGCAAGACGTTGCTGGTGCATGGACTCAGGGGTCAGCACCAGCCTATTTGGAGGCCCGAAAACAACTTGATCTGAAAGGAGCAGAACTGACCAAACTGAAATGTTATTATCCAAGAAGGATTTTGTGCAAAAAAGATGCAATGGGAATGTTTTGTATAGCCATGGATGTGTCCTGACCTGTTCAAAGAAACACAATAGGAAATAATGGGAAGTGCATTTACCTCTATGACTCCCAGAAAACTAGAAAAAAAAGAAACTGTCCTGCTCATTCTGGTGTTGAGTGGCTGAAAATATTTTGGTAATACAAAGTGACCAATGTACAATGTCAGACTTTTATAATGTACTTCTAACCTCATTGTGTTTTTAGATCCTGAAAATGCAGATGGCTTCAGAGCATCCAGACAAGATGAGACCAGCATCACTCTGCAGTGGAATAAAATAAACAACAACATCAGCTTTGTTCTCCAGTTTAATGGCACAGAGACATTCATCAGAGCTCCAGATGGAGATGGACCAGTGAACCACACAGTGTCATCTCTCACTGCTGGAACCAAATACACATTCACTCTCTTCTCTGAGTTTGAGAACGTTAGAAGTAGTGGAGTACAGCTCACAGCAGCCACTGGTAAGATGTTTAACATAATCCCTAACAATGCATTTTTGTATAGTTTCATGTTCCCATTGTTATACATTAAACATTAAATACATTAACTATTTCACTATTATCAAGATTAGTTAATGAGTAAAAGCATGATTGTATTG